>NW_024067785.1:300000-540000 GCF_009389715.1 Phoenix dactylifera | reverse complement strand
TCCGAACCTATCTTCCTTTTATAGATCCATTTGCATCGAATAGGTACTATACCTTCTGGTGGATCTACTAAGGTCCAGATTTGGTTGGAATACATGGAGTCTATCTCTGACTTCATGGCTTCCAGCCATTTCTCGGAATCGATATCTGATATCGCCTCGTTGTAGGTATTGGGATCCTGTACATGTTCCCTATCTCCCATGAGAAACATTTCCTCGGTGTCCTCTACTAGTATACCTAAGTATCTATCAGGAGGATGGGAGACCTTACTAGATCTACGAGGTGGAGGAGGTACTACGTGTACTGGCTCTGTATGAATAGGTTCTATAGGATCCATGACTCATTGCTTTTCAGAGACTCTCTCTTCAAGCTCAATTTTTCTCCCACTGCCTCTATCAAGGATAAACTGTTTTTCCAGAAAGACGGCATGTCGGCTCACAAACACATTGTCATCCTCTGAGATGTAAAAATTGTATCCTAATGACTCTTTAGGATATCCAATGAAACGAGCACTTATGGTCCTAGGCTCTAACTTGTCCGCCTGTAGTCACTTGACGTGGGCCGGACATCCCCAAATCTTGAGATGACCAAGACTCGGCTTCTTACCATGCCATATCTCATACGGTGTGGTAGGAACAGATTTAGAGGAAACTCTATTCAATAAATAAATCGCGGATAATAAGGCATCTCCCCAAAGAAACATAGGTAGATCAGTGAAGCTCATCATGGATCGGACCATATCCAATAGAGTCCGATTCCTCCTCTCTGATACCCCGTTGAGTTGAGGTGTACCCGGAGGCGTCCATTGTGAGACTATGCCATTCTCCTTGAGATAGTCCCGGAATTCCCCACTAAGGTATTCTCCTCCTCGATCTGATCGAAGAACCTTAAGGGTTTTTCCAGTCTGTTTTTCTACTTCATTTCTGAACTCTTTGAACTTTTCAAAAGACTCAGATTTGTATCTCATAAGATACACATACCCATATCGTGAATAGTCATCGGTAAAGATAATGAAATATGAATAACGATCCCTGGCTAGCACATCGAATGGGCCACACACATCAGTGTGTACCAGGGTAAGTATTTCAATGGTCCTCTCCCCATGTCCTACAAAGGATAATCTAGCCATTTTTCCTTGAAGACAAGACTCACAAACTGGATATGACTCAGAAGTCAATGGGCCGAGAAGCCCATCTTTCTCCAATTTGTTCATTCTGTCCTCTCCAATATGACCAAGCCTGAGGTGCCACAAATACTTCTGGTTTATCTCATCTCTCGATCTTTTAGATCCTATGGCATCCACTACTTGCTCAGACACATTCACAGACACATCAATATGCAAGTGATAGAGACTGTCAATCATGAAACCACGTGCAACTAATTTATTTCTAAAATAAATAGAACAACAGTCTTTATTAAATGTCATAACATGACCATCCTGTGCTAAACATGAAACAGAAATCAAATTTTTTCTAGCAGCAGGGACATAATAACAGTCTCTAAGTAATAAACTAAATTCAGACGGTAATCGCAGAGGATAGGTGCCCACAGCTACAGCAGCAACTTTTGCCCCGTTGCCAACCCGAAGGGTCACTGCACCTTCCGCCAGCCTCCTACTTTCCTTTAGACCCTGCATAGTAGTGCACAAATGAGCACTAGAACCAGAATCTATAATCCAACTAGAAGTAGAAGAAATCGTAAGGTTAGTTTCAATTACGAGCAAGTCTAACATACCTTCAAAAGGTGTGTCCTTTTTGTTCTTCAGGCTCTCGAGGTATGAAGGGCAGTTCCTTTTCCAGTGGCCGTTGACGTTGCAGTGGAAACATTTTCCTTTGTCATCAGCCTTTTTCTTATGAACTTCCTTCTTAGGCTTTTTGTCTTTCTTGTGCTTCTTTGCAGGCTTCTTTTTCTTCCAAGTAGACTTTCTCTTGGAACTAGAAGTCAGCTCAGCAGCCAGAACAGAGCCCCTTGAACTTTTCAAGGCCCCTTTAGCAGTTACCAACATGTTCAACAACTCGGTCTTCGTGCATTCAATATGGTTATAAACTGACCAAATAAATCAGGAAGGGATTGCAGGATCAGATCTATTTGCAGTTCCTTATGCATGGACATACCGAGCTTCTCAAGCTCCTCGAGATCCTTGATCATAGTCAAACAGTGATTGTGGACAGACTGCCCCTCACGCATCTTTGCCTTGAAGAGCCTCTTGGACACTTCAAAGCGTGCAGTGCGGCTCTGCTCACCATACAACTCTTGCAAATGAGCCAGTATTTCCCTAGCAGTCTTCATGTTCTCATGCTGGCATTGAAGTTCATTAGTCATGGATGCCATGATGTAGCACTTGACCCTAATGTCGTCATCTGTCCACTTTTGATGCGTCTCACGCTGATCATCAGTAGGACGTGCTGGTAGCCTAGGGATATCATTCTCGAGCACATACCCTATTTTCTCACAATTCAGAATAATTTTCAGGTTCCTAAGCCAGTCTTTATAGTTGGTTCCGGTCAGTCTGTTGGTCTCAAGGATTCGGGTCAAAGAGTTTGAAGCTGACATTGTGATCTGTAGAGAGTAAAGATTCTAGTTAGACTTTGTACTTGAACTTAATTTGTTCTAGGGACTTTTAAAACAAATATGCTCCCACTATTTTCTCGAATCCCTCATACTCCCCTGATGGAGAAACGAAAACCCTACGCGACAAGAATTTCTAGTGGGTACTGCGGTCTCACCGATTTACATGCCGCCTCACCTAACAGTTATTGATGACATATAAATGGATGAGTGTACAACTCTTGTACAATGCTTCTCAAGCAAATTGCAGTGGTACTTGGTCTCTAAGTGATGAAGACCTCACCTAACAGTTATTGGTCCCATTACTTAGTTAAGTCAGACCCACCGTATAACCGCGGAAATAAAGTCGTCATTGGGTCCTCACCTAACAGTTATTGGTGCCCAACCCCACCTTACCCCACAACATCTCATGTCTAATAGAGAGGTCCAGTCCCCCGATGCAACTTGCCCACTATGTCCAGCCGAGACAAATCAACGCCGGAAAGACCTTAGCAACTCTACTACGGTGGAAGACCTATGGACTTAATATTGCATAATCAAGTCTTAGTGTTTGCAACTTGAGTTCTTCATAAGAGGTAATCGAACAATTGGCCAGGTAAGCAGGTGGGAGGCTCCCCTTACTCAGAGAGTAAGGTCCTAATTAAGTAACCACTTTATAGGCTTGCCTAGACACCAATTAGATCAATTAATCTAATATGACTAACTCATATTGGTTCACCCTCGACTGATTAGGGAGGTTTCGATTTAGGTCTCACTCGATCGCGTATTCACATCTCATGCAAATATAAGTCTACCCGCATAGACATAAGCATTAAACATCCAGGCATTTATCAAAAATAAAATTAAATGGTGGTGAGGATCCAGAATGGGGTCATTTTACAAGCACATGCACGTCAATTGGTTTGATCGTCTTCAACTCTTGACTCGATCTTGATCCTCTAGGTCCAATTGTGATCAACTCCTTGATCCATCTTCAATCAACCCTTGATCTTGATCCGCGCATGTTGAGCTTGTTGATGTACATATCGATCAACCATCGACGTGCAACACACATCACAGATTACATCCTAGATTGCTTTAAAAATTAAATAAAAATAAAAATAAAATTACAACCCTTTTTCATTGAGACACGCAGGTCTCTAATACATGAATTTAAGATGCATGCAGGCATCTGAAAATTAAAATTACATGCATCACAGAACATCGCAGAACATTTCAGCACATTCAAAGGGTCCATCCATGATCATCACCATACGCATCACATGCATAAAAATTATTTTCAGATCTGTAATTTAATTGATTATTCCATCTCATGACTTGCTGATCATGCAAGATTTGACTCTAAACACTTGTAATCACATTATCAAAGCATTAGAATCATTAATCTAAGCATCTAAATATTAGTATGCAGAAAAATCAGCAAGCTGAAAATTCTGCATACATAAATTTCAGCAAGCATAATTCCTTAAATTTCAGATCTAAAATGCCTTGAAGAATTTAATTCTAATCTTAATCTACATAACCATGGCTCTGATACCACTGTTAGCTTCCCTCATATGCCATGAAAATTTCGAAATAATTTTCAGATTGCAGCGGAAAAACATATGCGGGATCCGTTCATCGCATGAACGTGTTTTAAAACCTTTCGTTTGTAGATAGATTAGAATTAAATTATTTTAAAATATTTTAAAATCATTAAGAAGATCAGATCTTCACCTTGTGTGGGTAGATGGTCTCCGCAAATCTGATTTACGTGGATTTGTAGAAGGTTCGATGGAAGCCGCACACGCGTCCGGCCTCTACGGGTATCCACACGAGGTAATGATTCGATCGAAGCCTACGTATCTCCCCGGGGTGCTAGCTCCCTTGCAGAGATGGCTTTTGATGGCTGAAGTCCTCCCTTTCAATCAACTCTTGAATGCTTAGGGAGGAGGAGGAAGAAAGACGGATCAAAGGGAACAAGAACAAAACACTTTCAGCCTTTTCCCTTTTCTTTTGTTGGCACCAAGAATGAAGAAGGAGGAGAGCCACCAAGGATTCTTCTTCCTCTTCTCTTGCTTGCGGATGAAAGGAGGAGGAAGGGGGTCCTTTTTGCTGCCGTGAGCACCAAAAGAAGGATTAGAGGAGGGGCTGAACCCCTCCTCCTTTTATTTCTCCATGAGATAAGGATGAGCTCCTTATTTTTAGGAGCTCACCCTTATCTCCCCAATTCGGCAGCAAGGAGGGGCTTACGCCCCTCCTTTTTCTTCCACGCACTTCCCAAGGGGAGGGGCGTGGGCCCCTCCCTCATATCCCATTTTATTAGCCATTTAATCAAATTAAGTGGCAAGATGGTTTGGGTTCATTTTATGAGTCCAATCCTAGTCAAAATAGGATTTTTATGAACCCATTTCAATTTCCTCCAATTCCTAATCCAATTAGAATTTAATTGAGCCATGACTCTATTGAACTCTTCAATCCTAATCTAATTAGGAGTCATAAAATTAATTAAATTAAATTTAAAATTAATTAGGACTTAAAATAATCCTAATCTAATTAGGACTTATTAAATTTCAGCCCTAAGACAATTAGGACTTTAGAAATCCTATTCCAAATAGGATTCTAATTTAATTTGAAATCCTAATCCAATTAGGACTCCAAGGATCCTACTCCAAGTAGGACTCATGATCAAGTCCAATTAATTAAATTTAATTAATTAAATTAAATTGCAATTCGATTGCAATTGTTCCTTCTTCCAACCACTAACTCTTAGCGGGTTATCCATTTATCAATCTAATTGATTATTTGTGATTCCTAATCACATTCAACCATCGGATCGGTCAATACCTCTAATGTGTGTGACCCCATAGGTTCCATTCTGACTGGTAGTGAGATATATTATGATCTCTATCACAATATCATTGAAAACTCCTTTCAATGGGTTGAAACAATTCCAACTCAACTCACCAGGGATTATCGACCATCGAGATGATCCCTGTGAGTCTCACCATCCACCAGTGACACCTAGCAGTATGTAGTGGCCACCCAGTAGAATAGAATGATGAACCTCTAGGTGCAGCAATCGTATGATACAGTCCTTCTATCGTGGATCCCTACAGACCGGAGGTCATGGATAACTCGTCAAACCCCGTCGTCTGTCATATGTCTAGATTTATTTGACTTGAGTTCGATAGTGAAAAACTCTTTCTCCACTTTATATTACTGCCCTGGCCAAGGTCTTAGAACTCAGTCTAATAAATCACATAGGATCACTCCTCTTCTATCAAGGTCGATAGATTCCATGTAAGTGCATACCCTACTCCTACAGTGAACTTACTGCAGCCAATCTACACTACAAGGACCCATATGGCTAGAGACCATGTATACGTGTAGTCAAACTACAATAACCTCACTGTGAGTAGCCGAAGCACCGCAGGTCAAAGGACCAGTCATACTACTGCAACATCAAGCAAGTCACTGATGAGTGGATAGACATCCAAGTGACTTCTTGTCTTGGTCACGCTCAGTACTCTTGTTCTCTAACAAGCACCTGCACTATCACTTCAGTGTCCCTACACTGTGGACTCGAGTCTCGTCCATCCAGAAGAAAAGTGATCTGTGCACTGATCGGATCGATCACCGTCCTCGTGATGATCCATTGATCAGGAGCATTTAGAAATTAATCACCAATGATACATGGCTCAAATTCTCAACTCTTGAGAATATGTATCATCATCTTATTAATTTCTTGGACGATTCATAGATACATAAAAAATATGAATGAAAAAGATGCCCATTTATTATTCAATAATAATAAAGTCAAGTACAAATTTATGTCCTAGAAGTAATAATGTGTCCGCCAGATTGGCTTCTAGGGCATACATCTAACAGCCTCCTCTTAAATAGCATGTGGAGCTCCTACTTTGTAGGAGCTCCTTGATTAAATTTCAAGAGGGGCGCCGGCCCCTCTTCTTTGCCGCACCAAGCAAGGAAAAGGAGGAGGGGCGTGTGCCCCTACTTCATGGTTAACCTATTATGAAGGTCACTCTTGGTTAGGTCCTAATCTAATTAGGTTTGGACCAAGGGTGAACCAATTTGGGTTTTAATCTAGGTAAGTCCTAATCCAATTAGAACTTGATGAGCCATGACTCAATTGAACCCTTCAATCCTAATCTAATTAGGAGTCATCTTGATTCATTAGATTAATAATTAATTGGGACTTAAGAAGTCCTTATCCCATTAGGATTTATTTAATTCTAGTCCTAATCCAATTAGGACTCTAATTTGAATTCGAAGTCCTAATCCGAGTAGGACTCTAGAAATCCTACTCCAAGTAGGAATCCAAATTTAATTCAAAACTCCTAATCTCATTAGGATTATAGAAATTCTACTCCATGTAGGAATCCTAGTCCTACTCCAAATAGGATTCCCAGTCCAAGTAGGAATCGCAATCCAAGTAGGAATTCTAGTCCTAATCCAATTAGGACTCCAAGAATCCAACTCCAAGTAGGACTCTTGTTTCAAGTCCAATTAATTAATTTCCTTTATTCCTTCTTCAACTTGTTAGATGTATGCCCTAGAAGCCAATCTGGCTTCTAGAGCATACATCTAACAATTTTGTATTATTATTAATTCTGGGGACATAATTTTGTACTTGACTATTTATTATTGAATAAATAAAAGGCATCTTCTCATTCATATTGTTTATGTGTCTATGAATCGTCCAAGGAATTAATAAGATGATGATACATATTCTCAAGAGTTGAGAATTTGAGTCATGTATCATTGGTGATTAATTTCTAAATGCTCCTGATCAATGGATCATCACGAGGATGGTGATCGATCCGATCAGTGCACAGATCACTTTCCTTCTGGATGGACGAGACTTGAGTCCACAGTGTAGGGACACTGAAGTGATAGTGCAGGTGCTTGTTAGAGAACAAGGGTACTGAGCGTGACCAAGACAAGAAGTCACTTGGATGTCTATCCACTCGTCAGTGACTTGCTTGATGTTGCAGTAGTGTGACTGGTCCTTTGACCTGCGGTACTTCGGCTACTCACAGTGAGGTTATTGTAGTTTGACTGCACACATACATGGTCTCTAGCCATATGGGTCCATGCAGTGTAGATTGGCTGTAGTAGGTTCACTGTAGGAGTAGGGTATGCACCTATAAGAAATCTATCGACCTTGATAGAAGAGGAGTGATCCTATGTGATTTGTTAGACTGAGTTCTAAGACCTTGGCCAGGGCAGAAATATGAAGTGGAAAAGGAGTTTTTCACTATCAAACTCAAGTCGAATAAATCTTGACATATGACAGACGATGGGGTTTGACGAGTTATCCATGACCTCCGACCTGTAGGGATCCACGATAGTAGGATTGTATCACACGTTAACTGCACCTAGAGGTTCATCATTCCATTCTGCTGGGTAGCCACTACATGCTGCTAGGTGTCACTGGTGGATGGTGGGACTCATAGGGATTATCTTGATGATCGATAAACCCTAATGAGTTGAGTTGGAATCGTTCCAACCCATTGAAAGGAGTTTTCAATGATATTGAGATAGAGATCACAATATATCTCACTACCAGTCAGAATAGAACCTATGGGGTCACACACACTAGAAGTATTGACCGATCCGATGGTTGAAATCGTGATTAGGAATCACAAGAAATCAATTTGATTGATAAGAAGTTGAAGAAGGAAAGAAAATTAATTAATTGGACTTGAAACAAGAAATCCTACTTCGGGTAGGATACCTAGAGTTCTAATTGGATTAGGACTGGGAATCCTAGTTGGAGTAGGACTGGGATTCCTACTTGGAATAGGATTCCTCAATCCTAATGAGATTAGAAGTTTTGAATCAAAATTGGATTCCTACTTGGAGTAGGATTCCTAGAGTCCTAATCGGATTAGGACTTTGGATTCAAATTAGAGTCCTAATTGGATTAGGACTAGAATTAAACAAATCCTAATTGGATTAGGATTCCTTAAGTCCTAATTAATTATTAATCTAATGAATCAACATGACTCCTAATTGGATTAGGATTGAAGAGTTCAAATGAGTCATGGTTCATTCAAGTCCTAATTGGATTAGGACTAGCATAGATTGAACCCAATTTGGCTAATCCTAATTGGATTGGGATGAAACCATGAGAGAGGCACCTAATCCTCTTTGGAAGAGGATTAGGTTAACCAAGTAAGAAGGACATCAGCCCCTCTTCACTTGGCTAGGGCGACATGAAGAGCTAGGGCCGGCGCCCCCTTCCTTTGGTAAGTTATCATGGAACTCCTAATTGTTAGGAGCTCCAATCCTTATAAAAGGAGGACTAGGGGCCGGCGCCCTAAGGCATTGAAGAATCCTCCTCTTGCTGCCGCCACCCTCCCCTCTCCTCCCTTGGTTAGGCCGCAAGCAAGGTGCAAGCAAGTTGAAGCTTGGCGGCATCCCTTCTCCTTCCTCTTGGCTTCAACGCGTAAGAAAAGAAGAAGGCTGCGAAGGGCTGTGATCTTCTTCTTCTTCTTCATCCTTCTTCTTCCTCCTCTCAAGTGCAATCAAGGGTTGATTGAAAGAGAGGAGATCAGCCATCAAAAGCTATCTCTGCAAGGGAGCTAGCACCCCGGTGAGATAGAGAGCTTGGATCGGATCCTGCTTCGTGTGGATACCCGTAGAGGCCGGACGTTTGAACGGCTTCAAGCGAACCCTCTTCCAAAACCACGAATTCAGATTTGCGGTGATCATCTACCCGCGCAAGGTGAAGATTTGATCTTCCTATTAGTTTTAAAAGTTTTAATTCTTACCTAATTGCGAAAGGTCTCGAAACAACGTTCATGCGATGAACGTCGAACCCGTGCATGCCGATTCCGCTGCCATCTGAAAATTTTTGAAATATCAGCGGCATGGGCGGGTTCCCAACAGTGGTATTAGAGCCTAGGCTTCGTAGATTAAGGTAAGAATTAAATATCTAAAGGCTTATTAGATCTGAAAATTGATTGATCATGCATGCTGAAAAATTCTGCATGCAGATTTTTCAGGGGTGCTGATTTTTGCATGCTGATTTTTATGTGATAAAATGATGATTCTAATTACATTGTTAATGGGATTACAAAGTTTAGAATTATGATTAGCATGATCAGCGACCTATGTCATGATACAATCAGTTAGTTTTCAGATCTGAAAATTATAATTGTTGCATACGGTGATGATCATAGGATTCAACCCCTTTTGGTATCAAATGTAATGACCTGCGATGTAATCTGCAATGTCATGTAATTTTTCAGATGCTTGCATGCATCTTATTTGATGTTTTGAGAGGCCTGCGTGTCTCCTAAAAGGAGATGTAATTTATTTTTATTTTTATTTTACATCTGGTTGTATTTCTGTGATGTGATGTACATCAACGATCAAGTTGAAGCATAAGCATGAGATGAAAGGTGATCCAAGCGGTTGATGGCGATGGGATCAAGGGTTGATCAAGGATCGAATCAAGGAGGCTTGGAACCAATTCAAGAGTTGAAGACCACTTGATCGATTGATGTGCATGTGCTTGTAATACGACCTAATTAGAATCCATGATCATCACCTAGTTAAAGTTTAGCTTTAATTTGATGCTGCGATTATAACTGCCTGTGATGTACCGTTTGCATGTGATGTGAATGCGAGTCGGGTAGATAGGTTTACATGTGATGTAGCAAACCCAATTGAGACCTAAATCAAAACCTCCTCAATCAAGTCGAGAGTGAACCGACATGAGCAAGTCATATTAGATTAATTGATCTAATTGGTGTCTAGGAAAGCATGAAAGGTGGTTACTTAATTAGGACCTTACTCTCTGAGTAAGGGGAGCCTCCCACCTGCTTACCTGGCCAATTGTTCGATTACCTCTTATGAAGGGCTCAAGTTGCAAACACTAAGACCTGATTAACCAATATTAAGTCAATAGGTCTTCCACTGTAGCAGAGCTGCTAAGGCCTTTCTGATGTTGATTTGTCTCGGCTGGACACAGTGGTCAAGTTGCATCGGGGGGCTGGACCTCTCTATAGACATGAGATGTTGTAGGGTAAAGGTGGGGTTGGGCACCAATAACTGTTAGGTGAGGACCCAATGACGACTTTATTCCTACGGTTATACGGTGGGTCTGACTTAACTAAGCGATGGGGCCAATAACTGTTAGGTGAGGTTTTCATGGCTTAGAGACCAAGTTACACTGCTACATGCTTGAGAAGCATTGTACAAGAGTTGTACACTCATCCATCTATGTGTCACCAATAACTGTTAGGTGAGGTGGCATGTAAATCAGTGGGACCGCAGTACCCACTAGAAACCCTAGTCGTGTGGGATTTCCGTTTCCCTACCAGGGGAGTGTGAGGGATTCGAGAAAATAGTGGGAGTTACATTTGTTCTAAAAGACCTTAGAACAGATTAGGATCAAGTACAAAAGTCTAACTAGAATTTTTACTCTCTGAGGATTATAAAGTCAGCTTCTAGACTCTTAACTCATATCCTATATAACAACCGTTTGACCAAACCCAATTATAAAGATTGGCTCAGCAAATTTCAAAAATAGTTTTGAATTGTGAGAAATTTAGGTATATGCTAGACCATGGAATCCCCATGTTACCAATCCGTCCGATCACTGATCAGCGTAAGATGCTTGTTAAGTGGACGAACAATAACAATAAAGTTAGGTGCTGCACAAAGGCATCCATGTCCAATGCATTACAATGCCAGCATGAGAACATAAAGATTGCCAGGGACATATTAAATCACCTGCAAAAGTTGTATGGTGATCAGAGTCACGCAGCCCGTTTTGAAGTGTCCAAGAGGCTCTTCAAAGCCAAGATGCACGATGGGCAGTCTGTCCATGATCATGGTTTGACCATGATAAAGGACTTAGAGAAGCTTGAGAAGCTTGGCATGACCATGCACAAGGAATTGCAAACGGATTTGATCTCGCAATCCCTTCCAGCTTCATATGAATAGTTTATAGTAAACTACCATATGAACAAGGTTGTATGCACTAAAATAGAATTGTTAAATAAATTGGTAACTACCTTAGGAACCTTGAAGAAGTTCAAGGGGCATCGTTTTCGCTGTCAAGTTGGTTTCTACTTTCAAGAGAGAGTCTATTTGGAAGAAGAAGAAGCCTGCGAAGAAGCAGAAGACTAAGAAAACACCAAGTAAGGAAGTTCCAAGAAAAAAGCCAATTGCAAGGAAAAGTGTTTCCATTGCATCATGGACGGCCATTGGAAGAGGAACTGTCCTACATACATGGGAAGCATAAAGTACATGAAGGGTGACAGACCTTCAGAAGGTTTTTCAGATATGCTCAGGATATTTAGGGACTGTGACCTATTGCTAGCAGAAATTTGATTTCTGTATTTTATTTAGCATAGAAAGATTTTTATTTATTTGAAAAATTAAATTGATTTAACATGGTTTTAAGATTGACAGTCTCTATCACATACATATGGATGTATCTGTGAATATATCTGAGCAAACAGTGAATACCATAGGATCTAATAGATCCAAAAATGAGATAAATCTAAAGTATTTAAGGCACCTCAGGCTTGGCCATATAGGAGAAGACAGAATAAACAAATTGGAGAAACATGAGCTTTTGGGCTCATTGACTTTCGAGTCATATTTGATTTGTGAATTCTGCCTTCAAGGAAAGATGGCCAAATTATCCTTTGTAGGACACAGGGAGGTTCACTGAAATACTTACCCTAGTACACACTGATGTGTGTGGCCCATTCGATGTGCAGGCTAGGGGTTGTAATTTTTTACTTCAATTTACCGATGATTATTCACGGTATGGATATGTGTATGAGACACAAATATGAAACTTTTGAAAGGTTCAAAGAGTTTAAATATGAAGTAGAAAAACATATATAAAAACTCACTAAGGTTCTTCGATCAGATCGAAGAGGTAAATACCTTAGTTGAGAGTTCCGTGATTATCTCAAGGAGAATGGTATAGTTTTATAATGGACTCCTCCTGGTACACCTCAGTTCAACGGAGTGTCGGAGAGGAGGAATCGGACTCTATTGGATATGGTCCGATCCATGATGAGCTTCACTGATTTACCCTTGTCTCTTTAGATAGATGCCCTATTTTCAGCGATTTATTTATTGAATAGAGTTCCCTCTAAATCCGTTCCTACCACACCGTGTGAGATATGGCATGGTAAGAAACCAAGTCTGGGTCATCTCAAGATTTGGGGATGTCCGGCCCACGTCAAGAGACTACAGGCGGACAAGCTAGAGGCTAGGATCATAAGTGCTCGTTTTATATGATATCCTAAAGAGTCATTAGGATACAATTTTTACGTCTCAGAGGATCACAATGTGTTTGTGACCCGTCATGCCATCTTCTTGGAAAAACAGTTTATCCTTGATAGAGGCAGTGGGAGGAAAATTGAGCTTGAAGAGAAAGTCTCTGAAAAGCAACGAGTCATGGATCCTATCGAACCCATTAATACAGAGCCAGTACACGATGTCCCTCAACCACCTCGCAGATCAAGTAGGGTCTCCCATCCTCCCGATAGATACTTAGGTATACTAGAAGAGGATACCGAGGAAATATTCCTAGTGGGAGATAGGGATCACATACAAGATCCCAAAACCTACAACGAGGCGATATCTGATATCGATTCCGAGAAAGTCTGGAAGCTATGAAGTCAGAGTTAGACTCCATGCATTCCAACCAAGTCTGGACCTTAGTAGACCCACCAGAAGGTATTGTACCTATTGGATGCAAATGGATCTACAAAAGGAAGATAGATTCGGATGGAGAGGTAGAGACCTATAAGGTGAGAATGATAGTGTTATTTTGATGATTAACAAGCATTTAACAAGAGTATGTTATAAGTTAAATCGATACTTCATTTATAAGTTCATTACTCTCAGTATATTTGTATAAATTGATATAGATACATTTCATTGTTTATATGAATGAATCTAACCTTGAGATGCAGCAAAGTGTGGATTGAGTCGACCCAAAGGATGATTAGGTCGACCCCGGCACATCAAGAAATCATTTGGCACACTTCTGCAAAAATGGCACAGATGAACAGTGAGTTGGGTCGACCCAAGGAAAGCATGAGTCGACCCAAACATCAAGATCCTCAAACAACTCAGAAAATGGTTCTTTAGATTTACTGAGAGGGTCGACCCAAGAAGAAGTTGAGTCGACCCAAGTAAACCTTGAGTCGACCCAAAGAAAGGTTGAGTCGACCCAAGTGAAGAAAGGCTGAAATTCAAGATTCTGAATTTTCTGAAAGTTGGGTCGACCCAAGAAAAGTTTGAGCTGACCCAAGGTTGAGTCGACCCAAGAAAAGTTTGAGCTGACCCAAGGTTGAGTCGACCCAAAGAAAGGTTGGGTCGACCCAAGGAAAGGAAGGCTGAATTTCAAGTTTCTGTGTTTTCTGAGAGGGTCGACCCAAGAAATGTTTGAGTCGACCCAAGTGAAGGTTGGGTCGACCCAAGGACAGGTTGAGCCGACCCAAACACGGGCTGAACATAACGGCTAGTTGTGCAGAAATGCTTTTTGGACTCCCAACGGCTATAAACGGCTAGTTTCTTCAATCCAACGGTCAGAAAGGACTATTTGGAGGTTGGAGAAGTATTTAAGAGGGAGTATTCATCAGAGGAAGCAAGCTTTTGGGAAAATACATCAAGTGCATTCAAGAGAGAACCCTAGCAAGGCAAGCTTCATCCAAGTGCTTCATTCAAGAGTCAAAAGAAAGGGGTTGAGCAGATTCAAAGAGTCATCAAGAGCTCCATCCTCCCTTGAAGAGTGAAGCATCCTTGACAAAGAAGAGCAAAGCGACTTCAAAGCGATAAATACTTTCTAACTCTTCTTTGTAGTTCATATTGTTTTATATGCTCATTTAGGAGTTTGAATCTTTCCTTTTGTTAATTAAACACTTTGTAAAGGTTCGTTGGTGAGCCCGCAAAACCAACAAAGGTTTTTGGTGAACCCGGAAAACCAAAGTGTAAAGGTTAGTTGGTGAGCCCGCAAAACCAACAAAGGTTTTTGGTGAACCCGGAAAACCAAAGTGTATAGGTTCGTTGGTGAGCCCGTAAAACCAACAAAGGTTTTTAGATTGTGAGCCCGGAAAACAATCCAACTGTAATCCGCGGGATTATAGTGAATTTCCAAAGGGGACACTTGGGGAGTGGACGTAGGTGCTAAGGAGAGCACCGAACCACTATATATTATTGTGTTTGTGTTGTGCTTGTGCTTACATTTATTCTTGCATCATCTTCTATCTTTGCACTAGTTTAAATCAGTCAAATAGTTTAAGAAAGCATCCACCGCACTTAATTAAGAAAACGGTTAAAGCACCAAAATTTAGAAGAAACCAATTCACCCCCCCCCTCTTGGCTTGTCACCTTGGGCAACAAGTGGTATCAGAGCAAGGTGCTCTAATAGTACTCATTGATCTCACAATCAAGAGTTAAAGATCATGACAACCCAAGTGGGATATTCTATGAGTGAGGGACAATTAATTGATAGACCTCCACTATTTGATGGTATAAACTACACATATTGGAAAGCACGCATGCGCATTTTCATTCAAGCACATGACTACGATTTATGGAGTATCATAGTCAATGGGCTACACACAAACACTAATCATGATAAAGAAAGGGCTCAGCAAAATGCAAAAGCCATGAATATTCTATATTGTGCATTGGATGATAGTGAACTTAATAGCATATCTTTTTGCATAACTGCTAAGGAAATATGGAATATGCTTGAAGTTAAATATGAATGCACTAACGTTTCTAGTGAATTTGAAACTAGTTCCGAAGAAGAAGAGCATCAAACTGAAACTGAAAATCTATGCTTTGGAGCACATGAAGATGAGGTATGTACTCGAACACAAAGTGATTTCTCATTCAAAAATCAAGTACATACTGAAGCTCAATCTGATTTTACATTTGATGAACTTCATGATGCTTTTTCTGATTTATACTTAGAATATAAGAAGCTTAGTTTAAAAAATAAAAAGCTAAATCAGAAAAATCTATCTCTTGCTGAAAGCTATAATATAACTCAGAAAAATAATAAATTACTTTCAGAAGACAATGAAAGGCTAACTAAAGAAGTTAACAAATTTAAGCCTATAGTTGAAAAATTTACTATCAGCTCTGAAAAACTGAACTTAATGATAAATAATCAAAGAGCTGAATTTGAAAAGGCTGGATTAGGATATCAATCTTGGTACACACAAAAATCCCTTAATGATATATGTGTTAAATCCTCCACTATCTATCCTAAAACGGATTCTAATTTATCTAATGAACCTAATGAACAAAAACAGAAAATTAAAAATCCATCATCCACTTATATTAAATCAATGTTTGTTAAATTTAATAAGAGTATGCAGAAATACATTCCTTATAATCCTAAATTCTGCAAGCCTATGGACAAAATAGCCATTAAGAAAATATGGGTTCCAAAAGGAACAATAATAGCTAACCTACAAGGACCCAAAAGAGCTTGGGTTCCTAAGTTGAAAATCTGAATATTTTCTGTAGGTGTGTCTAGCACTCAAGGCTCCAACAAAAGATGCTAATTTAGAAATTGGGTGCTCTAGACATATATTAAAGAATGAAACTTAAAATATACTTTAGAAAAATAATTGAAATGAAAAGAATAATGAAATTAGTAATCCTTGCATCTCATCATTCTCTTTGCCTTAGTATCTAATTAAAACATAAATTGGAGGTATTAATCAATTTTGTGATATAGGTAATATTTTTAAAAATATAATCAAATCACTTCATTTTATAATATGCCTTACTTACTGCTGGATAAGTTGCTAAATGATTAATCAATTTATTAAGAATAACTCTATGAATTCTCTATCTACTTGATTGAGAGTTTTTATCAATGGTATTATCTTATTGATCATAGACATGAGAATGTATACTTGGTATGCCTTTAAATATATGCACTATGAATACCAAGATTAAAGAAACCACTTTTGGCATATAAAATCAACTCATACTAGTATGGACTTAATCTCAAAAGACCTTGTCATTGGTTCACTTAGATTAATTTTTGCAAGGTCAAAGTTTGCTATGTATGTCATCTAGAAAAATAAACTAGAATCATTTCTAAATTTGAAAATATTGTTTCCACCTTTTAGCCGTTGGAAATTCTCCATAAGAACTTATTTGGATCTCTAGGATTGTGAACCTAGGAGATAAGCTCTCTAATTTTGTAATTATGGATGATTTCTCAAAGCTAATGTTGGTTTTATTCTTGGCACTTAAATTGAAATATTTTCTGCTTTGGCACAAACTTACAAAAGGTTTCAAATGAAAAAGGTTTGCAAACTATGAACATAAAATTGTATCATGGCATAGTTTTGAAAACCAATTTCTTATTAAGTTGTGCACAGAAAATAATATTGAATACAATTGTTTCTACACCAAGAACACCATAAATAAAATAGGGTTGATAGAATCCTTGAAGAAATGAAAAAGACAATGTTGTATGATAGTCATCTACTTAAATGATTTCTGTTAAAGGCTATCATCATTGCTTGTCATACATATGGTTTCTATTAGAAAACTCCTTTTGATCTTCTGAAAAATAGAAAATGATATATTGTATATCTTTTATATTTTTCAGTCATACATGTCATGCTTGATATGTTCTTATGAAAATAATGTCAAATCTGATAAAACAAATATTTCTTTGGATATCACTCTTCAAGCAATGTATATTGAAAATTCAATGAAAAGATACTAGTTGTAGAAATATCAATTCATACTATTCTTATTAAAACTGGATCCTTTATTGAGAATATAGTTTATCATTTTGATTCTATGTAACAATCTGAATTTTGATAGAAACAACTGTTTAAGATAATTTGATTAAAACTTAGCTAGCACGTCTTATTGATAATTATCTTATGCAAATAGAATCTAAGTTAAATTGATTCTGAAAACAAAAAAAATTTTGATTTAACTTTAATGAATCTTTCTATTGCCTCACATGCTTGTCCTTGAACCATTTTACTTAATGAAGTTATCTCTTTAGTTCAAGTGACTTGTGCTTGCTTATACTTAGGCAATCCTTGAGTAAAGTGACTCAAATTCAATTATTGTCATGTCTCATGTTGAGTCATCTAGTTAAGAAATATGTTGTATGAATGTTTTTGTATCTTAGAGAACCTAATGAATTGCCTTCAAGAAAAGAAAAAGATTTTGCTAATGATACAGAATTTATGAGCAAGAAATTTCAACTTGAAGGACACATCGATGAAAGATACAATAAACATTCCCTTGCAAACAAAAAAAAAAGAGAGATTTTCTTCAGCCAAGGGTGTAAAGAATCTAAAAGGTATTTGGCTTGAAGAATGCTAAATGCACTGGTAATCTAAACTCTTCTCTTGCGAGTTAGTTGAGCAAAATCAATAGTGTGAAATTATATGGTTGCATGATTAAACCTTTAATTGTTGATCATCTTGATATCATGCTTCATTCTCATGCTAGTAATAATTGTTTCATGGTGTGATTAAACTACCTTTTTCTATATAATGCATAACCATGAAATACACAAGCTTATGCCTCAAACCTCTAATTCAAAATAACTTGTGATAAGCTATGAATCATTGGGCATAATGAAAATGCTGTGTGCATGGTATATATTTATATGCAGCATATTAGATTAATTTTTTATTCTGCTCTTTCATGTAATTACTTGAAATAATAAAAAGAAAGAGAGATAAAGAAAAGAAAATGAACAATTATTCAAGGGAATACTCCAATCTTTAGGAAAAGCAAAACAAGCATAATATATTTGGCACATTTGTGAGACTAATATGAACATTCCTTTTGGAAGAGATAAAATCTGTAATTAATTACATAAAAAGTTTGAAGTGAACATTTTAACCCTTCTATATTGCTCATCATAGGGATGGTGCTAATGGGGAGGCTAGTGGTAGTACCCGGCACTATTTGACCCAACTATTCGGTGTAGGGTATATTAGGGACGGCACAAGAGGGAGGCTAGTGGTAGTACCTCGTGCCCCTTCCAACTCCACCGGATAGGGAGCAAATAGAGTATAGAGCATAAGAAGGTAAAAATGAAAGTATATAAGAAGAATCAAGTCAAATTTTTAATCACTTGAAAACACACTTTAAGAATGAAATCAATGCAAGATTATATTTAAATAGGAGGAGTTTATTTGAAAAGAATTGATTTTGATCATTGACATGCTTGCTCTTAATATTTTAATGCATAACTTAACACATAATATATTTTGCATATGGCATGATGTCTTGAATTATGGGTTCTCAATATTTTGTAATGCTCCAATCATCTTTAAAATCTGAAAGTTGAATAAATTTGTAAAAAGGAGAAGAGAAGGATATCTCTATTTAGGCAAAATGAATTGATTTTGTTTTATCCTTCAACTTGCCTAACTTTGGTATATAATTCATACCAAAACTCAACATAAATACAAATATTCTGAATATGCTCTTATATGCTTGAAATATGTGTTTTCAATCGTAATGATTTAAGATGAGCTACAATGTGAAGATACATATCTCAAATTACAACTTTGAAAGCCTCCTTGAGAATCTTTATGAAATTCAGAATCTGATTTTGTATAAAAACTTAAACTCAATATGAATTTCTCGATAAAACTACAGCTTAAGAAAAATAGAATAATTCTGATGCCTTGATTGCTTGCACCGATTCGCATCTGAAACATATCATTTCTTATCTTCAAAGTGTACTAATATTGGTCTGAATGATGTGTCTTTCGATGATCTTAATTGCAAACAAATATTTTTTTTAATATATGATTTTATTTTGATATTGAAAAGATTTATTGTGCTTCATATATACATTGCTGAAAAACCTTGATTAAGAAATTGAGTCCTATAAATATATATACTTCAATGATCATCTATATGTTTTTCCTCTCCTACATTATTAAAGACTTCCATCAAAAAATATATGTATATATATATTATTAAAAGAGTGAATGATCTTAAGTCTAGAAATATTTCAGCTCACTCAAATAATTCTTAAAAGAAAGAAAATGTAAATGCTTTTGAAAGAATTTGAGCTTCAAATGAATCATTTTTTAATTAATATTTCAGTACATTTTCTCAAAGATTAAGAGGAAGCATAACTTGTTCTTAAAAGATTAAAAAGAGTGGTTGTTATAAATTTTGAATAATTCTAGATCACTCTACATTCTTGATATCATAAAGTTTCAGTTTTATTCACGTTTATCATTAAAATCTGAAATTCAACTAAAGATAAGAGAAAGAATACTAAATGTAAAGTGGTATTAAACTTTGTGCTTCATTGAATATCTTTTGAAAGTTGGATTTTTATCTGTACTTAATTGGTAAATTACTTGTTTTGAAAACTAAGTGAAAAGGATTCCATTTGTCTTAGTATTGGAAATTTACTTTGGAATCTACTAATGAGCTCTTATTGGCTTGCACTTTAGCGTTTCAATCATGAGCCAATTCATTTTAATTGATTTTGATGCTATGATCTTTAAAGGAGTAAAAGAAAGTCTTTAAGAGAGTTTTAAAAGAACTTTCAAAGCCCTGAATTTTATGTATCCTACATTGCATAAATTCACATTTTGGTATCTATGCTCCAACACTTTTATATCATGAAAGAACTTTGAAGTCATTAAGAACTAAGGATTCAACATGATCTTATGTTTTTCGAGTAAATAAGTTTTGATCTTTATCTGCTCTTATACTATACTCTAAAAATTAATTAGATTGCTCTAATGTGGCTATATACTTAATATATTAAAAAAAAAGGGGTATTGGATTTTCATTCGTGCTTTCTTTGAATATTATTCTTGATACTCCTTGAAATAACTTGAAAAGGATTCCATCTACACTTGATTTCAAAACTATCTTTGGAATCTACATTTAGAGATCACTTCTGGCTTACATCCTAAATATCTCATTCCTAAAGCCAAACACATAGAAATAAGATATCATTTTATTAGGGATCATGTGCAAAATAGAAACATATGTATTAAGCATATATGCACTGAAAAACAATTAGACGACATATTCACAAAACCCTTGAGTGAAGATAGATTCTGCACGCTAAGGAGGGAATTAGGCATATGTGATCCTTTTTATTGAAGAAATATAAAAGGGAGCAAGTAGTCTCATGATACATTCCTCCAATTTCTAAAAACCCATGAAACATGAGTCAAACGTGTTATCTATAGATTTCTTACTCATGTATCATTGTCCCAGAAAGAATTTATAAGGATTGGAAGCAAGGAAAATTTTTAGAAGCAAAAAGGAAGAGAAAAGGAAAATTCTGCACTTGAGTCGATCCAACGTCGGGACCCCACTGTTAAAAGGGGACCTGAGAGCATATCTAGGGCACTGTTTACCCTTTGTCCTCTTCCGAAAACCCTATTTTCCACTCTCAAATCTTCTCCAATCATCTCCAAATAGTAGAATACTTCAAGATCTTGGAGAAATGGGACCCAAGAGAGCCGTAGTCAAGCTATCCGGGAGAGTCTCACGATCTTTCTTTAAAGCCTAGGATATGAATCTAGTTCTCATATTTATTTTGTGTTTATCATGTATCTTAAACTTTGATTAAGGAACATTGTGCTTTTGTTTTTGGCATGAATGTACTAAAATGTTCCTATTTTGATCAATGAAGTTTGAAGTTTGTTATTTTTTTTGCATCTTTTCCCATGTATCTTTTTGATGATAACAAAAAGGGGGAGAAGTAAGGAAAGAGTATTAGGGGAGAAGTAAAGATATCTTTAGGGGAGAAGTAAAGATATCTTTAGAGTAAATAAAGTAACAAAAAGGGAAGAAGTAAAGAAAGGAGAAGTAAAGAAAGAGAAATAAGGGGAGAAGTAAAGAAAGAGTAATAGGGGGAGAAGTAAAGGGAGAAGTAAAGATATCTTTAGAATAAATAGAATAACAAAAAGGGGGAGAAGTAAAGAAAGAGTAATAAGAGGAGAAGTAAAGAAAGAAAGAGAAATAATTTGTAAAACAAATTGAAAATCATATAGGAAAGCATATACATCCAAGGGGGAGCAATTTGCAACAATGAAAATGATCAACTCAAAAATTTATATCAAATTTCAGAATTTGGCACACATAATTTCAGAATTTGGCACGCACCTTTCACACCTCGATACATAATCTGAAACTCATGTTTTATCTCAAATTTTTGGAGTCTCATCTTTAATGAATTATAAATGAAAGGGGGAGTAACTCAAAAAGTCAAATTGGCAACATTTAAATGATATAGGGGGAGACTTCACTCTTATATATGAAAAGCTGAAATTCAGCAAGTTAAGCCCTTTTCAAAAACTGATTTTAAGATAAGTATCAATAGGCTCATACTCTTTATTTTGTAATCATCAAAAAGGGGGAGATTGAGAATGATAGTGTTATTTTGATGATTAACAAGCATTTAACAAGAGTATGTTATAAGTTAAATCGATACTTCATTTATAAGTTCATTACTCTCAGTATATTTGTATAAATTGATATAGATACATTTCATTGTTTATATGAATGAATCTAACCTTGAGATGCAGCAAAGTGTGGATTGAGTCGACCCAAAGGATGATTAGGTCGACCCCGGCACATCAAGAAATCATTTGGCACACTTCTGCAAAAATGGCACAGATGAACAGTGAGTTGGGTCGACCCAAGGAAAGCATGAGTCGACCCAAACATCAAGATCCTCAAACAACTCAGAAAATGGTTCTCTGGATTTACTGAGAGGGTCGACCCAAGAAGAAGTTGAGTCGACCCAAGTAAACCTTGAGTCGACCCAAAGAAAGGTTGAGTCGACCCAAGTGAAGAAAGGCTGAAATTCAAGATTCTGAATTTTCTGAAAGTTGGGTCGACCCAAGAAAAGTTTGAGCTGACCCAAGGTTGAGTCGACCCAAGAAAAGTTTGAGCTGACCCAAGGTTGAGTCGACCCAAAGAAAGGTTGGGTCGACCCAAGGAAAGGAAGGCTGAATTTCAAGTTTCTGTGTTTTCTGAGAGGGTCGACCCAAGAAATGTTTGAGTCGACCCAAGTGAAGGTTGGGTCGACCCAAGGACAGGTTGAGCCGACCCAAACACGGGCTGAACATAACGGCTAGTTGTGCAGAAATGCTTTTTGGACTCCCAACGGCTATAAACGGCTAGTTTCTTCAATCCAACGGTCAGAAAGGACTATTTGGAGGTTGGAGAAGTATTTAAGAGGGAGTATTCATCAGAGGAAGCAAGCTTTTGGGAAAATACATCAAGTGCATTCAAGAGAGAACCCTAGCAAGGCAAGCTTCATCCAAGTGCTTCATTCAAGAGTCAAAAGAAAGGGGTTGAGCAGATTCAAAGAGTCATCAAGAGCTCCATCCTCCCTTGAAGAGTGAAGCATCCTTGACAAAGAAGAGCAAAGCGACTTCAAAGCGATAAATACTTTCTAACTCTTCTTTGTAGTTCATATTGTTTTATATGCTCATTTAGGAGTTTGAATCTTTCCTTTTGTTAATTAAACACTTTGTAAAGGTTCGTTGGTGAGCCCGCAAAACCAACAAAGGTTTTTGGTGAACCCGAAAAACCAAAGTGTAAAGGTTAGTTGGTGAGCCCGCAAAACCAACAAAGGTTTTTGGTGAACCCGGAAAACCAAAGTGTATAGGTTCGTTGGTGAGCCCGTAAAACCAACAAAGGTTTTTAGATTGTGAGCCCGGAAAACAATCCAACTGTAATCCGCGGGATTATAGTGAATTTCCAAAGGGGACGCTTGGGGAGTGGACGTAGGTGCTAAGGAGAGCACCGAACCACTATATATTGTTGTGTTTGTGTTGTGCTTGTGCTTACGTTTATTCTTGCATCATCTTCTATCTTTGCACTAGTTTAAATCAGTCAAATAGTTTAAGAAAGCATCCACCGCACTTAATTAAGAAAACGATTAAAGCACCAAAATTTAGAAGAAACCAATTCACCCCCCCCCCCCTCTTGGCTTGTCACCTTGGGCAACATAAGGCAAGGCTTGTGGCGAAAGGGTATAGTCAGCGCGAAGGCATTGACTATCAGGAGACCTTTTCACCTGTAGCCATGCTAAAATCCATCCGAACATTGCTTGCCATTGCAGCATTTCATGATTATGAAATCTGGCAGATGGATGTGAAAAACTGCTTTCCTGAATGGATATCTTGATGAAGATATCTATATGGAACAGCCTTTGGGTTTCACTTCCAGTGATGGAGATCACAAGGTCTGCAAGCTGCAAAGGTCCATCTATGGACTAAAACAAGCATCTCGGAGTTGGAACACTCGGTTCGATGACGCAATCAAAACGTTTGATTTCATCAAAAACGAAGAGGAACCGTGTGTTTACAAAAAGGTTAGTGGGAGTTCTGTCGTTTTTCTCGTGTTGTACGTAGATGACATTCTCCTGATTGGGAATGATATTCCCATGCTAACCTCGGTCAAGGTCTGGTTGTCAAAAGAATTCTCCATGAAAGACCTTGGGGAAGCATCCTATATTTTGGGAATAAAGGTCTATAGAGATAGATCTAAAAGGATGCTTGGCCTTTCACAGAAAATGTACATAGAGGAGGTGCTGAAGAGGTTCAGCATGGAAAACTCCAAGAGGGGTCTCTTATCCCTAAGACATGGAATTCATCTCTCCAAGAAGATGTGCCCCAACACATCTGAAGAGATTCAACGCATGAGCAAGATTCCCTATGCATCGGCAATAGGAAGCCTCATGTATGCCATGCTGTGTACACGACCTGATACAGCTCTTACTGTGAGTGTCACAAGCAGATATCAGTCGGATCCAGGCAAGAAGCACTGGATAGCTATGAAGAACAGTCTTAAGTACTTGAGAAGAACTAAGGACATGTTCTTGGTCTTTGGGAGAAGATCAGAGTTGAAGGTAGAAGGATGCACACATATTGATGATAGAAAGTCTACATCAGAATATGTGCAATTGTGGTTCAGTAAATTGGAAGAGTTCCAAACAACCGATCATTATAGATTCTACCTTAGAAGCTGAATGTTAAACCGTATCTAAGGGTGCAGTGGAAACCTTCTGATTAAAAGTTAATTGCAGAGTTAGGTGTAATGTCATTAGATGCCATAACACTTTACTGCGATAACATTGGCACCATAGCACTAGCTATGGAGCCATGGTCTCATCAGAAGTCCAAGCACATAGAGCGGCGCTTCCATTTCATACGCGACTATGATGTAGAGGTGCAGAGAGTAGACTCCGCGGATAACGTGGCAGACCCGTTCACTAAGCAGCTAAATCAGCAAAAGACTGAAGCCCACCTTGAGAAGATGGGGCTTAGATATATGACTGATTGGCTTTAGTGCAAGTGGGAGATTGTTAGATGTATGCCCTAGAAGCCAATCTGGTTGACACATTATTAATTCTGGGGACATAATTTTGTACTTGACTATTTATTATTGAATAAATAAAAGGCATCTTCTCATTCATATTGTTTATGTGTCTATGAATCGTCCAAGGAATTAATAAGATGATGATACATATTCTCAAGAGTTGAGAATTTGAGTCATGTATCATTGGTGATTAATTTCTAAATGCTCCTGATCAATGGATCATCACGAGGATGGTGATCGATCCGATCAGTGCACAGATCACTTTCCTTCTGGATGGACGAGACTTGAGTCTACAGTGTAGGGACACTGAAGTGATAGTGCAGGTGCTTGTTAGAGAACAAGGGTACTGAGCGTGACCAAGACAAGAAGTCACTTGGATGTCTATCCACTCGTCAGTGACTTGCTTGATGTTGCAGTAGTGTGACTGGTCCTTTGACCTGCGGTGCTTCGGCTACTCACAGTGAGGTTATTGTAGTTTGACTGCACACATACATGGTCTCTAGCCATATGGGTCCATGCAGTGTAGATTGGCTGCAGTAGGTTCACTGTAGGAGTAGGGTATGCACCTATAAGGAATCTATCGACCTTGATAGAAGAGGAGTGATCCTATGTGATTTGTTAGACTGAGTTCTAAGACCTTGGCCAGGGCAGAAATATGAAGTGGAAAAGGAGTTTTTCACTATCGAACTCAAGTCGAATAAATCTTGACATATGACAGACGATGGGGTTTTGACGAGTTATCCATGACCTCCGACCTGTAGGGATCCACGATAGTAGGATTGTATCACACGTTAACTGCACCTAGAGGTTCATCATTCCATTCTGCTGGGTAGCCACTACATGCTGCTAGGTGTCACTGGTGGATGGTGGGACTCATAGGGATTATCTTGATGATTGATAAACCCTAATGAGTTGAGTTGGAATCGTTCCAACCCATTGAAAGGAGTTTTCAATGATATTGAGATAGAGATCACAATATATCTCACTACCAGTCAGAATAGAACCTATGGGGTCACACACACTAGAAGTATTGACCGATCCGATGGTTGAAATCGTGATTAGGAATCACAAGAAATCAATTTGATTGATAAGAAGTTGAAGAAGGAAGGAAATTAATTAATTGGACTTGAAACAAGAAATCCTACTTCGGGTAGGATACCTAGAGTTCTAATTGGATTAGGACTGAGAATTCTAGTTGGAGTAGGACTGGGATTCCTACTTGGAATAGGATTCCTCAATCCTAATGAGATTAGGAGTTTTGAATCAAAATTGGATTCCTACTTGGAGTAGGATTCCTAGAGTCCTAATCGGATTAGGACTTTGGATTCAAATTAGAGTCCTAATTGGATTAGGACTAGAATTAAATAAATCCTAATTGGATTAGGATTCCTTAAGTCCTAATTAATTATTAATCTAATGAATCAACATGACTCCTAATTGGATTAGGATTGAAGAGTTCAAATGAGTCATGGTTCATTCAAGTCCTAATTGGATTAGGACTAGCATAGATTGAACCCAATTTGGCTAATCCTAATTGGATTGGGATGAAACCATGAGAGAGGCACCTAATCCTCTTTGGAAGAGGATTAGGTTAACCAAGTAAGAAGGACATCAGCCCCTCTTCACTTGGCTAGGGCGACATGAAGAGCTAGGGCCGGCGCCCCCTTCCTTTGGTAAGTTATCATGGAACTCCTAATTGTTAGGAGCTCCAATCCTTATAAAAGGAGGACTAGGGGCCGGCGCCCTAAGGCATTGAAGAATCCTCCTCTTGCTGCCGCCACCCTCCCCTCTCCTCCCTTGGTTAGGCCGCAAGCAAGGTGCAAGCAAGTTGAAGCTTGGCGGCATCCCTTCTCCTTCCTCTTGGCTTCAACGCGTAAGAAAAGAAGAAGGCTGTGAAGGGCTGTGATCTTCTTCCTCTTCTTCATCCTTCTTCTTCCTCCTCTCAAGTGCAATCAAGGGTTGATTGAAAGAGAGGAGATCAGCCATCAAAAGCTATCTCTGCAAGGGAGCTAGCACCCCGGTGAGATAGAGAGCTTGGATTGGATCCTGCTTCGTGTGGATACCCGTAGAGGCCGGACGTTTGAACGGCTTCAAGCGAACCCTCTTCCAAAACCACGAATTCAGATTTGTGGTGATCATCTACCCACGCAAGGTGAAGATTTGATCTTCCTATTAGTTTTAAAAGTTTTAATTCTTACCTAATTGCGAAAGGTCTCGAAACAACGTTCATGCGATGCATGAACGTCGAACCCGTGCATGCCGATTCCGCTGCCATCTGAAAATTCTTGAAATATCAGCGGCATGGGCGGGTTCCCAACCCAACTTATTATCAATCAAATTGATTACTTGTGATTCCTAATCACGATTCAACCATCAGATCGGTTAATGCCTCTAGTGTGTGTGACCCCATAGGTTTCTACTCTGACTGGTAGTGAGATATATTGTGATCTCTATCACAATATCATTGAAAACTCCTTTCAATGGGTCGGAATGATTCCAACTCTACTCATTAGGGTTTATCGATCATCAAGATAATCCCTATGAGTCCCACCATCCACCAGTGACACCTAGCAGCATGTAGTGGCTACCCAGCAGAATAGAATGATGAACCTCTAGGTGCAGTTATCATGTGATACAGTCCTTCTATCATGGATTCCTACAAGACGGAGGTCATGGATAACTCGTCAAACCCCTTCGTCTGTCATATGTCAAGATTTATTCGACTTAAGTTCGAGAGCGAAGAACTCTTTCTCCACTGTGCAATCTGCCCCGGCCGAGGTCTTACGAACTCAGTCTTATAAATCACATAGGATCTCTCCTTATCTATCAAGGTCGATAGATTCCTTGTAGATGCATACCCTACTCCTACAGTAAACCTACTGTAGCCAATCTACACTGCATGGACCCATATGGCTAGAGACCATGTATTTGTGCAGTCAAACTACAATAACCTCACTGTGAGTAGCCGAAGCATCGCAGGTCAAAGGACCAGTCACACTACTGCAACATCAAGCAAGTCACTGACAAGTGGATAGACATCCAAGTGACTTCTTGTGTTGGTCACGCTCAGTACCCTTGTTCTCTAACAAGCACTTGCACAATTGCTCCAGTGTCCCTACACTGTGGACTCAAGACTCGTCCATCAAAGAAAGCAATATGTGCACTAATCTCAGCGGATCAATCATCGTCCTCGTGATGATCCATCGATCAGGAGCAATTCAGAAATTAATCACCAATGACACATGCCTCAAATTCTCAACTCTTGAGAATATGCGTCA
Organism: Phoenix dactylifera; assembly: GCF_009389715.1. Classification (NCBI taxonomy): domain Eukaryota; kingdom Viridiplantae; phylum Streptophyta; class Magnoliopsida; order Arecales; family Arecaceae; genus Phoenix; species Phoenix dactylifera. The sequence continues at coordinate 511,776 of NW_024067785.1, read as the reverse complement.
TCATCTTATTAATTTCTTGGACGATTCATGGACACATAAGAACATGAATGAAAAGATGCTTTTTATTTATTCAATAATAAATAGTTAAGTACAAAATTATGTCCTAGAATAAAATAATGCGTCTGCCAAATTGGCTTCTAGGGCATACTTCTAACAATCTCCCACTTGCACTAAAGCCAATTAGCCATAAATCTAAGTCCCATCTTCTCAAGATGCGTTTTAGTTTTCTGCTGAGTTATCTGCTTAGTGAATGGGTCCACCACATTTCCTGTGGAGTCTACTTTTTGATCCTCTACTTATTTCTTTTCGAGGTAGTCGCTTATTAGGTTAAACCTCCGCTCTATGTGCTTCGGTTTCTGGTGAGACCTTTGGCTCCTTAGCTAGTGCTATGGTGCCTTTGTTATTGCAGAAGAGTGCTATGGCATCTGATGGCATTACACCTAATTCTGCAATGAACCTTTTAAACCAAAAGGTTTCCACTGCACCCTTAGAGACGGCTTAACATTCAGCTTCTAAGGTAGAATCTACAATGATTGGTTGTTTGGAAACTCTTCCAATTTACTAAACCATTATTGTACATATTCTGATGTAGACTTTCTATCATCAATATGTGTGCATCCTTCTACCTTCAACTCTGAATTTTCTTCCAAAGACCAAGAATAAATCTTTAGTTCTTCTTAAGTACTTAAGAATATTTTTCACAGTTATCCAGTGCTTCTTGCTTGGATTTTGACTGATATATGCTCGTGACACTCACAGCATATACTATATCATTTCACGTACATAGCATGGTATATATGAGGCTCCCTATAGCCGAAGCATAAGGGATCTTGCTCATCCGCTGAATCTCTTCAGATGTGTTAAGGCACATCTTCTTGGAGAGATTTATCCCATGCCTAAGGGGTAATAATCTCCTTTTAGAGGTTTCCATGCCGAACCTCTTCAGCACTCCCTCTATATACATATTCTGTGACAGGACAAGCATCCTTTTTAGATCTATCTTTATAGACCTTTATTCTCAAAATATAGGATGCTTCTCCAAGGTCTTTCATGGAGAACTCTTTTAATAACCAGACCTTGACCGAGGTTAGCATGGAAATATCATCCCCTATCAGGAGGATGTCATCCATGTACAGTATGAGAAATACGACAGCACTCCCACTAACCTTTTTGTAAACATACAGTTCCTCTTCGTTTTTGATGAAATCAAATGTTTTGATTGCGTCATCGAAACGAGTGTTCCAACTCTGAGATGCTTGCTTTAGTCCATAGATGGACCTTTGCAGCTTGCAGACCTTGTGATCTCCATCACTGGAAGTGAAACTCAAAGGCTGTTCCATATAGATATCTTCATTAAGATATCCATTCAGGAATGCAGTTTTCACATCCATCTGCCAGATTTCATAATCATGAAATGCTACAATGGCAAGCAATGTTCGGATGGATTTTAACATGGCTACAGGTGAAAAAGTCTCCTGATAGTCAATGCCTTCGCGTTGACTATACCCTTTCGCCACTAGCCTTGCTTTATAGGTCTCTACCTTTCCATCCGAACCTATCTTCCTTTTGTAGATCCATTTGCATCCCAATAGGTACAATACCTTCTGGTGGATCTACTAGGGTCCAGACTTGGTTGGAATGCATGGAGTCTAACTCCAACTATTTCTCGGAATTGATATCAGATATCGCCTCGTCATAGGTTTTGGGATCCTGTATGTGATCCCTATCTCCCACTAGAAACATTTCCTCGGTATCCTCTTCTAGTATACCTTACTAGATCTGCGAGGTGATTGAGGGACATCGTGTACTGGCTTAATATAAATAGGTTCTATAGGCACAATGGTTTGTTGCTATTTAAAGACTTTCTCTTCAAGCTCAATTTTCCTCCCGCTGTCTTTGTCAAGGATAAACTATTTCCATGAAGATAGCATCTAGGCTCACAAACACTTTGTGATCCTTTGGGACGAAAAGTCATATCCCTAATGACTCTTTAGGATATCCTATAAACGAGCATTAATTGTCCTATCCTCTAAGCTTGTCTGCCTGTAGTCGCTTGACGTGGCCCGGACATCCCCAAATCTTTGATATGACCAAGACTTGGTTTCTTACCATGTCATATCTCATATGGTGTGGTAGGAACGGACTTTAGAGGAAACTCTATTCAATAAGTAAATAGCTGAAAATAGGGCATCTATCTAAAGAAACAAGGGTAAATTAGTGAAGTACATCATGGACCGGACCATATCCAATAGAGTCCGATTCCTCCTCTCTGACACTCCATTGAGCTGAGGTGTACTAGGAGGAGTCCATTATGAAACTATACCATTCTCCTAGAGATAATCACGAAACTCTCTATTAAGGTGTTCATCTCCTCGATCTGATCGAAGAACCTTAATGAGTTTTTTCTATTTATTTTTCTACTTCATATCTTAACTCTTTGAAACTTTCAAAAGTTTCAGATTTGTGTGTCATACACATATCCATACCGTGAGTAATCATCGGTAAATGAAGTAAAAATTACAACCCCTAGCTTGCACATCGAATGGGCCACACATATCAGTGTGTTACTAGGGTAAGTATTTCAGTGGACCACCCTATGTCCTACAAAGGATAATTTGGCCATCTTTCCTTGAAGGGCAGAATTAACAAATCGAATATGACTCGAAAGTCAATGAGCCCAAAAGTTCATGTTTCTCCAATTTGTTTATTCTGTCTTCTCCTATATGGCCAAGCCTGAGGTGCCACAAATACTTTAGATTTATCTCATTTCTAGATCTATTAGATCCTATGGTATTCACTGTTTGCTCAGATACATTCACAATACATCCATATGTATGTTATAGAGACTGTCAATCATAAAACCACGTTGAATCAATTTATTTCTTAAATAAATGGAACAGTAGTCTTATAAAAATCTTTCTGTGCTAAACAAGATACAGAAATCAAATTTCTGCTAGCAACAGGTAACAGTCCCTAAGTATCCTGAGCATATCTGACATACCTTCTGAAGGTCTATCACCCTTCATGTTTTTATGCTTTCCATGTATGTAGGACAGTTCCTCTTCCAATGGCCGTCCATGATGCAAATGAAAAACATTTTTCCTTGCAATTGGCCTTTTTCTTGGAACTTTCTTACTTGGGCGTTTTCTCAGTCTTCTGCTTCTTCGCAGGCTTCTTCTTCTTCCAAATAGACTCTCTCTTGGAATTAGAAACCAACTCGACAGCAAGAATGATGCCCCTTGAACTCTTCAATGTTCCTAAGGTAGTTACCAATTTATTTAAACAATTCTGTTTTGGTGCATACAATCTTGTTCATAATGATAATTTACTATAAACTGTTCATATGAAGCTAGAAGGGATTGTGGGATCAAATCCGTTTGCAATTCCTTGTGCATGGTCATGCCGAGCTTCTCAAGCTTCTCTAAGTCCTTTATCATGGTCAAACCATGATCATGGATAGACTGCCCATCACGCATCTTGGCCTTGAAGAGCCTCTTGGACATTCAAACCAAGCTGCATGACTCTGATCACCATACAACTCTTGCAGGTGTTTTAATGTGTCCTTGGAAATCTTCATGTTCTCATGCTGGCATTATAATTTATTGGACATGGATGCCATTATGTAGCATCTAACTTTATTGTCATCGTTCGTCCACTTGGCATGCGTCTTACGCTGATCAGTGATTGGACAGATTGGTAATACAGGGATTCCATGGTCTAGCTCATACCCTAATTTCTCACAATTCAAAACTATTTTGAAATTTGCTGAGCCAGTCTTTATAATTGGGTTTGGTCAAACGGTTATTATGTAGGATATGAGTTAAAAATCTAGAAGCTGATATTATAATCATCATAGAGTAAAGATTCTAGTTAGAATTTTGTACTTGATCCTTATTTGTTCTAGGGTCTTTTAGAACAAATGTACCTCCCACTATTTTCCTCGAATTTTTCACACTCCCCTGGTAGGAAAACGCAAATCCTACGCGACTAGGATTTCTAGTAGGTACTTGCGGTCTCACCAATCTACATGGCACCTCACCTAACAGTTATTGGTGACACATAGATGGATGAGTGTACAACTCTTGTACAATGCTTCTCAAGCATGTTGCAGTGCAACTTGGTCTCTAAGCCATGAAGACCTCACCTAACAGTTATTGGTCCCATTTTTTAGTTAAGTCAGACCCACCGTATAACCGTAGGAATAAAGTCGTCATTGGGTCCTCACCTAACAGTTATTGGTGCCCAACCCCACCTTTACCCTACAACATCTCATGTCTATAGAGAGGTCCAGCCCCCCGATGCAACTTGCCCACTGTATCCAGCCGAGACAAATCAACATCAGAAAGACCTTAGCAGCTCTACTACAGTAGAAGACCTATTGACTTAATATTGGTTAATCAGGTCTTAGTGTTTGTAACTTGAGCTCTTCATAAGAGGTAATCGAACAATTGGCCAGGTAAGCAGGTGGGAGGCTCCCCTTACTCAGAGAGTAAGGTCCTAATTAAGTAACCACCTTTCATGCTTTCCTTGGACACCAATAAGATCAATTAATCTAATATGACTCGCTCATGTTGGTTTCACTCTCGACTTGATTGAGGAGGTTTTAATTTAGGTCTCATTGGGTTTGCTACATCACATGTAAACCTATCTACCCCAACTCTCATTCACATCACATGCAAACGGCACATCACGGGCAGTTATAATCGCAGCATCAAATAAAGCTAAACTTTAAATAGGTGATGATCATGAATTCTAATTAGGTCGTATTACAAGCACATGCACGTCAATCGATCAACTGATCTTCAACTCTTGAATTGATTCCAAGCTTCCTTGACTCGATCCTTGATCAACTCTTGATCCCATCACCATCAACCACTTGGATCAACCGTGTTGGGAACCCGCCCATGCCGCTGATATTTCAAAAATTTTCAGATGGCAGCGGAATCGGCATGCGCGAGTTCGACGTTCATCGCATGAACGTTGTTTCGAGACCTTTGGTAATTAGGTAAGAATTAAAACTTTTAAAAACTAATAGGAAGATCAAATCTTCACCTTGCGCGGGTAGATGATCACCGCGAATCTGAATTCGTGGTTTTAGGAAGAGGGTTCGCTTGAAGCCGTTCAAACGTCCGGCCTCTACGGGTATCCACACGAAGTAGAGATCCGATCAACGTTTCCTTGTCTCCCCGGGGTGCTAGCTCCCTTGCAGAGACTTCCTTTGATGGCTGATCTCCTCTCTTTCTTTCAACTCTTGAAAGTGCTTGAGAGGAGGAAGAAGAAGGAGGGATGAATGAAGAAGAACAAGAACCCTTGCAGCCTTCTCTTCCTTGCTTGCGTTGGAGCCCAAACAAGAGAAGAAGGATGAGCCGGCAATCCCTTTCTCTCTTCTTGCTGATGGCGGCTGAAAACCCAAGGGGAGGATGAAGGGCGTACGGCACAAGGGAGAGGAAATCCCAATGCCCAGGTGCTGCCCCTTGAGCCCCTTTAAAATAGATTGTGGAGCTCCTAACTTTTAGGAGCTCCATACTATTTTCCAAGAGGGGCGCCGGCCCCTCTTACCTTGCGCACCAAAAGAAGAGAAGAAGGAGGGGGCGTACGGCCCTCCCTCTTGGTTTGCCCTAATCCTCATCTAATGAGGATTGGGAGGCCCTAATCCGGTTTAGTCCTAATTCGATTAGGCTTAGCCAAATTTGGTTCAATGCATACTAGTCCTAATCCAATTAGGACTTGAATGAACCATGACCTCAATTGAACTCTTCAATCCTAATCCAATTAGGAGTCATGTTGATTCATTAGATTATTAATTAATTTAGACTTAAGGAATCCTAATCCAATTAGGATTTATTTAATTTTAGTCCTAATCCAATTAAGGACTCTATTTGAATCCGAAGTCCTAATCCAATTAGGATTTCTAGGAATCCTACTCCAAGTAGGAATCCAATTTTAATTCAAAACTCCTAATCTCATTAGGATTGAGGAATCCTATTCCAAGTAGGAATCCCAGTCCTAATCCAATTAGAACTCTAGGTATCCTACCCGAAGTAGGATTCTTGTTTCAAGTTCAATTAATTAATTCCTTTTTCCTTCTTCAACTTTTTATCAATCAAATTGATTTCTTATGATTCCTAATCACGATTTCAACCATCGGATTCGGGTCAATACTTCTAGTGTGTGTGACCCCATAGGTTCTATTCTGACTGGTAGTGAGATATATTGTGATCTCTATCACTATATCATTGAAAACTCCTTTCAATGGGTTGGAACGATTCCAACTCAACTCATTAGGGTTTATCGATCATCAAGATAATCCCTATGAGTCCCACCATCCACCAGTGACACCTAGCAGCATGTAGTGGCTACCCAGCAGAATAGAATGATGAACCTCTAGGTGCAGTTAACGTGTGATACAGTCCTACTATCGTGGATCCCTACAGGACGGAGGTCATGACAACTCGTCAAACCCCATCGTCTGTCATATGTCAAGATGTTATTCGACTTGAGTTCGATAGTGGAAACTCTTTCTCCACTTTACTGCCCTGGCCAAGGTCTTAGAACTCAGTCTAACAAATCACATAGGATCACTCCTCTTCTATCAAGGTCGATAGATTCCTTGTAGGTGCATACCCTACTCCTACAGTGAACCTACTGCAGCCAATCTACACTGCATGGACCCATATGGCTAGAGACCATGTATGTGTGCAGTCAAACTACAATAACCTCACTGTGAGTAGCCGAAGCACCGCAGGTCAAAGGACCAGTCACACTACTGCAACATCAAGTAAGTCACTGACGAGTGGATAGACATCCAAGTGACTTCTTGTCTTGGTCACGCTCAGTACCCCTTGTTCTCTAACAAGCACCTGCACTATCACTTCAGTGTCCCTACACTGTGGACTCAAGTCTCGTCCATCCAGAAGGAAAGTGATCTGTGCACTGATCGGGATCGATCACCGTCCTCGTGATGATCCCATTGATCAGGAGCATTTAGAAATTAATCACCAATGATACATGGCTCAAATTCTCAACTCTTGAGAATATGTATCATCATCTTATTAATTTCTTGGACGATTCATAGACACATAAACAATATGAATGAAAAAGATGTCTTTTATTTATTCAATAATAAATAGTCAAGTACAAAATTATGTCCCTAGAATCAACAATGTGTCAGCCAAATTGGCTTCTAGGGCATACATCTAACAATCTCCCACTTGCACTAAAGCCAATTGGTCATATATCTTAGGCCCATCTTCTCAAGGTGGGCTTCAGTCTTTTGCTGACTCAGCTGCTTAGTGAACGGGTCTGCCACGTTATCCGCGGAGTCTACTCTCTGCACCTCTACATCATAGTCGCGTATGAAATGGAAGCGCCGCTCTATGTGCTTGGATTTCTGATGAGACCATGGCTCCATAGCTTGTGCTATGGTGCCAATGTTATCGCAGTAAAGTGTTATGGCATCTAATGACATTACACCTAACTCTGCAATTAACTTTTTAATCAGAAGGTTTCCACCTGCACCCTTAGATACGGCTTAACATTCAGCTTCTAAGGTAGAATCTATAATGATCGGTTGTTTGGAACTCTTCCAATTTACTGAACCACAAATTGCACCATATTCTGATGATGAGACTTTCTATCATCAATATGTGTGCATCCTTCTACTTCAACTCTGATCTTCTTCCAAAAACCAAGAATAAATCTTTAGTTCTTCTCAAGTACTTAAGATATTCTTCACAGCTGTCCAGTGTTCTTCACCTGGATTCGACTGATATCTGCTTGTGACACTCACGCAAGAGCTATATCAGGGTCGTGTACTAGCATGGCATACATGAGGCTTCCTATTGCCGATGCATAAGGAATCTTGCTCATATGCGTTGAATCTCCTCAGATGTGTTGGGGCACATCTTCTTGGAGAGATGGAATTCCATGCCTTAGGGGTAAGAGACCCCTCTTGGAGTTTCCATGCTGAACCTCTTCAGCACCTCCTCTATGTACATCTTTTGTGAAAGGCCAAGCATCCTTTTAGATCTATCTCTATAGACCTTTATTCCCAAATAATAGGATGCTTCCCCAAGGTCTTTCATGGAGAATTCTTTTGACAACCAGACCTTGACCGAGGTTAACATGGGAATATCATTCCCAATCAGGAGAATGTCATCTACGTACAGTACGAGAAAATGACAGCACTCCACTAACCTTTTTATAAACACATGGTTCCTCTTCGTTTTTGATGAAATCAACGTTTTGATTGCATCATCGAAACGAGTGTTCCAAACTCCGAGAAGGCTTGCTTTAGTCCATAGATGGACCTTTGCAGCTTGCAGACCTTGTGATCTCCATCACTGGAAAGTGAAACCCAAAGGCTGTTCCATATAGATATCTTCATCAAGATATCCATTCAGGAAAGCAGTTTTCACATCCATCTGCCAGATTTCATAGTCATGAAATGCTGCAATGGCAAGCAATGTCCGGATGGATTTTAGCATGGCTACAGGTGAAAAGGTCTCCTGATAGTCAATACCTTCGCGCTGACTATACCCTTTCGCCACAAGCCTTGCCTTATAGGTCTCTACCTCTCCATCCGAACCTATTTTCCTTTTGTAGATCCATTTGCATCCAATAGGTACAATACCTTCTGGTGGATCTACTAAGGTCCAGATTTGGTTGGAATGCATGGAGTCTATCTCTGACTTCATAGCTTTCAGCCATTTCTCGGAATCGATATCAGATATCGCCTCGTTGTAGGTTTTGGGATCCTGTATGTGATCCCTATCTCCCACTAGGAACATTTCCTCGGTATCCTCTTCTAGTATACCTAAGTATCTATCGGGAGGATGGGAGACCCTACTAGATCTACGAGGTGGTTGAGGGACATCGTGTACTGGCTCCTTATGAATAGGTTCTATAGGATCCATGACTCGTTGCTTTTCAGAGACTTTCTCTTCAAGCTCAATTTTCCTCCCACTGCCTCTATCAAGGATAAACTGATTTTCCAAGAAGATGGCATGACGGCTCACAAACACATTGTGATCCTCTGAGACGTAAAAATTGTATCCTAATGACTCTTTAGGATATCCTATAAAACGAGCACTTATGGTCCTAGCCTCTAACTTGTCCGCCTGTAGTCGCTTGACGTGGGCCGGACACCCCTAAATCTTGAGATGACCCAGACTTGGTTTCTTACCATGCCATATCTCATACGGTGTGGTAGGAACGGATTTAGAGAGAACTCTATTCAATAAATAAATCGCTGTGAGTAAGGCATCTCCCCAAAGAAACATAGGTAAATCAGTGAAGCTCATCATGGACCTGACCATATCCAATAGGGTCCGATTCCTCCTCTCTGACACCCCGTTGAGTTGAGGTGTACCCGGAGGTGTCCATTGTGAGACTATGCCGTTTTCTTTGAGATAGTCCCGGAATTCCCCACTAAGGTATTCTCCTCCTCGATCTGATCGAAGGGCCTTAAGAGGTTTTCCAGTTTGTTTTTCTACTTCATTCTTGAACTCTTTGAACTTTTCAAAGGATTCAGACTTGTGTCTCATAAGATACACATACCCATACCGTGAATAATCATCGGTAAAGGTAATGAAGTATGAATAACGTCCCCTGGCTAGCACATCGAATGGGCCACATACATCTGTATGTACTAGGGTAAGTATTTCGGTGGTCCTCTCCCCATGTCCTACAAAGGGCAGTCTAGCCATCTTTCCTTGAAGACAGGACTCGCAAACTGGATATGACTCGGAAGTCAATGAGCCTAAAAGCCCATCTTTATCCATTTTGTTCATTCTGTCCTCTCCAATATGGCCAAGCCTAAGGTGCCACAAATACGTTTGGTTTATCTCATCTCTGGATCTTTTGGATCCTTTGGCACTCACATCTTGCTCGGTAACATTCACAGATACATCCATATGTAAATGATAGAGACTGTCAATCATGAAACCACGTGCGACTATTTTATTTCTTAAATAAATAGAACAGCAGTCTTTGTCAAATGTAAAAACATGACCTTCCTGTGCTAGACATGAAACAGAAATCAAATTTCTGCTAGCAACAGGTACATAATAGCAGTCTCTAAGTATTAAACTAAATCCAGACGGTAGTCGCAGATGGTAGGTGCCCACAGCCACAGCAGCAACTTTTGCCCCGTTGCCAACCCGAAGGGTTACCGCACCTTCCGCCAGCCTTCTACTTTCCTTTAGACCCTGCATGGTAGTGCACAAATGAGCACTAGAACCAGAATCTATAACCCAACTAGAAGTAGAAGAAACCGTTAGATTAGTTTCAATAATGAGCAAGTCTATACCTTCTGAAGGTGTGTCACCTTTCTTGTTCTTCAGGCTCTCGAGGTATGAAGGACAGTTTCTCTTCCAGTGGCCTTCGACATTGCAGTGGAAACATTTTCCTTTGTCGTTAGCCCTTTTCTTTTGAACTTCCTTCTTTGGCTTCTTGTCTTTCTTCTGCTTCTTTGCAGGCTTCTTTTTCTTCCAAGTAGACTTTCTCTTGGAACCAGAAGTCAACTCAGCAGCGAGGACATTGCCCCTTGAACCTTTCAAGGCTCCCTCAGCAGTTACCAACATGTTGATTAGTTCAGTCTTAGTGCATTCAATCTTATTCATGTGGTAGTTTACTATAAACTGACCAAATGAAATCAGGAAGTGACTGTAGGATCAAATCCACTTGCAATTCCTTGTGCATGTCCATACCGAGCTTCTCAAGCTCCTCTAGGTCCTTGATCATGGTCAGACCGTGATCATAGACAGACTGCGCCTCGCGCATCTTCGCTTTGAAAAGCCTCTTGGACACTTCAAAACGAGCTGTGCGACTCTGCTCACCATACAACTCTTGCAGGTGTGCCAGTATGTCCCTAGCAGTCTTTATATTTCATGCTGGCATTGGAGTTCATTAGACATAGATGCCATCATATAGCATTTTACTCTAATGTCATCGTCCAACCACTTTTTATGCATCTCACGCTGAACATCAGTGGGACGTGCTGGTAATTGGGGATATCTGATCGAGTATGTAGCCTATCTTCTCACAGTCCAAAACTATTTTGAGATTTCTAAGCCAGTCTTTGTAATTGGTTCCGGTTAGTCGGTTGGTCTCAAGAATACGGGTCAAAGGGTTTGAAGCCGACATTGTATCTGCAGAGAGTAAAGATTCTAGTTAGACTTTTGTACTTGATCCTAATCTGTCCTAAGGTCTTTTAGAACAAATTGTGACTCCCACTATTTTCTCGAATTCCTCACACTCCCTGGTAGGAAACGGAAATCCCACACGACTAGGGTTTCTAGTGGTACTGCCGGTCCCACCAATTTACATGCCACTCACCTAACAGTTATTGGTGACACATAGATGGATGAGTGTACAACTCTTGTACAATGCTTCTCAAGCATGTTGCAGTGCAACTTGGTCTCTAAGCCATGAAGACCTCACCTAACAGTATTGGTCTCTTTCTTAGTTAAGTCAGACCCACTGTATAACCGTAGGAATAAAGTCGTCATTGGGTCCTCACCTACAGTTATTGGTGCCCAACCCCACCTTTACCCTACAACATCTCATGTCTATAGAGAGGTCCAGCCCCCCATGCAACTTGACCACGTGTCCAGCCGAGACAGTCAACATCAGAAAGGCCTTAGCAGCTCTACTACAGTGGAAGACCTATTGACTTAATATTGGTTAATCAGGTCTTAGTGTTTGCAACTTGAGCCCTTCATAAGAGGTAATCGAACAATTGGCCAGGTATAGCAGGGTGGGAGGCTCCCTTTACTCAGAGGAGTAAGGTCCTAATTAAGTAACCACCTTTCATGCTTCCTAGACACCAATTAGATCAATTAATCTAATATGACTTGCTCATGTCGGTTCACTCTCGACTTGATTGAGGAGGTTTTGATTTAGTCTCAATTGGGTTTGCTACATCACATGTAGACCTATCTATCCGACTCTCATTCACATCACATGCAAACGGCAGCATTGCAGGCAGTTATAATCGCGGCTATTATAAAGCTAAACTTTAACTAGGTGATGATCATGGATTCTAATTAGGTCGTATTACAAGCACATGCACATCAATGATCAAGTGGTCTTCAACTCTTGAATTGGTTCCAAGCTTCCTTGATTCGATCCTTGATCAACCCTTGATCCATCGCCATCACCGCTTGGATCACCTTTCATCTCATGCTTTTGCTTCAGCTTGATCGTTGATGTACATCATCACAGAAATACAACCAGATGTAAAATAAATAAAAAATAAATTACATCTCCTTTTAGGAGGCACGCAGGCCTCTCAAAACATCAAATAAGATGCATGCAAGCATCTGAAAATTACATGACATCGCAGTTCACATCGCAGGTCATTACATTTGATACCAAAAGGGTTGAATCCTATGATCATCACCGTATGCAACAATTATAATTTTCAGATCTGAAAACTAACTGATTATATCATGACATAGGTCGCTGATCATGCTAATCATGATTCTAAACTTTGTAATCCCATTAACAATGCAATTAGAATCATCTTTTTATCACATAAAAATCAGCATGTAAAAATCAGCACCCCTGAAAAATCTGCATGCAGAATTTTTCAGCATGCATGATCATTCAATTTTCAGATCTAATATGCCTTTAGATATTTAATTCTTACCTTAATCTACGAAGCCTAGGCTCTGATACCACTGTTGGGAACCCGCCCATGCCGCTGATATTTCAAAAATTTTCAGATGGCAGCGGAATCGGCATGCGCGGGTTCGACGTTCATCGCATGAACGTTGTTTCGAGACCTTTCGTAATTAGGTAAGAATTAAAACTTTTAAAACTAATAGGAAGATCAAATCTTCACCTTGCGCGGGTAGATGATCACCGCAAATCTGAATTCGTGGTTTTGGAAGAGGGTTCGCTTGAAGCCGTTCAAACGTCCGGCCTCTACGGGTATCCACACGAAGCAGGATCCGATCCAAGCCTTATCTCCCGGGGTGCTAGCTCCCTTGCAGAGATAGCTTTGATGGCTGATCTCCTCTCTTTCAATCAACTCTTGAGTGCTTGAGAGGAGGAAGAAGAAGGAGGATGAGGAAGAAGAACAAGAACCCTTGCAGCCTTCTCTTCCTTGCTTGCGTTGGAGCCAAAAGAGAAGAAGGAGAGCCGCAACCCTTTCTCTCTTCTTGCTGATGGCGGCTGAACCAAGGGAGGAGAGGGGCGTACGGCACAAGGAGAGGAAACCAATCCTAGGGCGCCCCTAGCCCCTTTAAATAGATGTGGAGCTCCTAACTTTTAGGAGCTCCTGACTATTTCCAAGAGGGGCGCCGCCCCTCTTCTTGCCGCACCAAGAGAAGAAGGAGGGGCGTGGCCCTCCTTCTTGGTTGCCCTAATCCTCTTCAAAGAGGATTGGTGCCCTAATGGTTTAAGTCCTAATCAATTAGGCTTAGCCAAATTGGGTTCAATCTACTAGTCCTAATCCAATTAGGACTTGAATGAACCATGACTCAATTGAACTCTTCAATCCTAATCCAATTAGGAGTCATGTTGATTCATTAGATTAATAATTAATTTAGACTTAAGGAATCCTAATCCAATTAGGATTTATTTAATTTTAGTCCTAATCCAATTAGGACTCTATTTGAATCCGAAGTCCTAATCCAATTAGGATTTCTAGGAATCCTACTCCAAGTAGGAATCCAATTTTAATTCAAAATTCCTAATCTCATTAGGATTGAGGAATCCTATTCCAGTAGGATTCCCAGTCCTAATCCAATTAGGACTCTAGGAATCCTACCCGAAGTAGGATTCTTGTTTCAAGTCCAATTAATTAATTCCTTTTTCCTTCTTCAACTTTTATCAATCAAATTGATTTCTTGTGATTCCTAATCACGATTTCAACCATCGGATCGGTCAATACTTCTAGTGTGTGTGACCCCATAGGTTCTATTCTGACTGGTAGTGAGATATATTGTGATCTCTATCACTATATCATTGAAAACTCCTTTCAATGGGTTGGAACGATTCCAACTCAACTCATTAGGGTTTATCGATCATCAAGATAATCCCTATGAGTCCCACCATCCACCAGTGACACCTAGCAGCATGTAGTGGCTACCCAGCAGAATGGAATGATGAACCTCTAGGTGCAGTTAACGTGTGATACAGTCCTACTATCGTGGATCCCTACAGGACGGAGGTCATGGACAACTCGTCAAACCCCATCGTCTGTCATATGTCAAGATTTATTCGACTTGAGTTCGATAGTGGAAAACTCTTTCTCCACTTTACTGCCCTGGCCAAGGTCTTAGAACTCAGTCTAACAAATCACATAGGATCACTCCTCTTCTATCAAGGTCGATAGATTCCTTATAGGTGCATACCCTACTCCTACAGTGAACTACTGCAGCCAATCTACACTGCATGGACCCATATGGCTAGAGACCATGTATGTGTGCAGTCAAACTACAATAACCTCACTGTGAGTAGCCGAAGCACCGCAGGTCAAAGGACCAGTCACACTACTGCAACATCAAGCAAGTCACTGACGAGTGGATAGACATCCAAGTGACTTCTTGTCTTGGTCACGCTCAGTACCCTTGTTCTCTAACAAGCACCTGCACTATCACTTCAGTGTCCCTACACTGTGGACTCAAGTCTCGTCCATCCAGAAGGAAAGTGATCTGTGCACTGATCGGATCGATCACCGTCCTCGTGATGATCCATTGATCAGGAGCATTTAGAAATTAATCACCAATGATACATGGCTCAAATTCTCAACTCTTGAGAATATGTATCATCATCTTATTAATTTCTTGGACGATTCATAGACACATAAACAATATGAATGAAAAGATGCCTTTTATTTATTCAATAATAAATAGTCAAGTACAAAATTATGTCCCTAGAATCAACAATGTGTCAGCCAAATTGGCTTCTAGGGCATACATCTAACACACCGTTCATCTCATGCCTTGTCTTCAGCTTGATCGTTGACGTACATCACATCATAGAAATACAACCAGATGTAAATAAAAATAATAATAAATTACATCCCCTTTTAGGAGGCACGCAGGCCTCTCAAAACATCAAATAAGATGCATGCAAGCATCTGAAAAATTACATGACATTACAGATCACATCGCAGGTCATTACATTTGATACCAAAAGGGTTTGAATCCTATGATCATCACCACATGCAACAATTATAATTTTCAGATCTGAAATCTAATTGATTATCTCATGACATAAGTTGCTGATCATGCTAATCATGATTCTAAACTTTGTAATCCCATTAACAATGCAATTAGAATCATCTTTTTATCACATAAAAATCAGCATGCAAAAATCAGCATCCTAGAAAAAAATCTGCATGCAGAAAATTTCAGCATGCATAATCATTTAAATTTCAGATCTAATAAGCCTATGAATAATTAATCCTTACCTTAATCTACGATGCCTAGGCTCTGATACCACTGTTAGAATACCCGCCCATGCGCAGAAAAATTTCAAAAATTTCAGATGCAGCGGAAGAGGCATGCGCGGGATCAACCGTTCATCGCATGAACGTTGTTTAAAACCGTTCGTAGATAGATAAGGATTAAAAACTTTTTAAAAATATTAGAAGATCAGATCTTCACCTTGTGCGGGTAGATGATCACCGCAAACTGATGATCGTGGTTTTTGGATGAAGGTTCGCTTGAAGCCGTTCAAGTGCCCGGCCTCTACGGGTATCCACACGAAGCAGGAACCGATCCAAGCTTTCTATCTCCCCGGGGTGCTAGCTCCCTTGCAGAGATAACTTGATGGCTGATGTCCTCCCTTTTAATCAACCCTTGATTGTGCTTGGGAGGAGGAAGAAAAAGGATGAAGAGAGGAAGAAGATCAAAGCCCCTGCAGCCTTCTTTCTTTTCCCTGCGTTGGAAGGAAGAAGGGAGGATGAAGAGGCCACCTTCTTTTTTCTTCCTTTGCTTGCGGCTGAACCAAGGAAAGGGGAGGAGAGGGGCCACGAATTGGAGAGAGAGAGGGCTTCAATGAATGCCCTAGGTCAGCCCACGCCTCCTCTTAAATAGCATGTGGAGCTCCTACTTTGTAGGAGCTCCTTGATTAAATTTCAAGAGGGGCGCCGGCCCCTCTTCTTTGCTGCACCAAGCAAGGAAAAGGAGGAGGGGCGTGTGCCCCTACTTCATGGTTAACCTATTATGAAGGTCACTCTTGGTTAGGTCCTAATCTAATTAGGTTTGGACCAAGGGTGAACCAATTTGGGTTTTAATCTAGGTAACTCCTAATCCAATTAGAACTTGATGAGCCATGACTCAATTGAACCCTTCAATCCTAATCTAATTAGGATCATCTTGATTCATTAGATTAATAATTAATTGGGACTTAAGAAGTCCTAATCCCATTAGGATTTATTTAATTCTAGTCCTAATCCAATTAGGACTCTAATTTGAATTCGAAGTCCTAATCCGATTATGACTCTAGAAATCCTACTCCAAGTAGGAATCCAAATTTAATTCAAAACTCCTAATCTCATTAGGATTATAGGAATTCTACTCCATGTAGGAATCCTAGTCCTACTCCAAATAGGATTCCTAGTCCAAGTAGGAATCCCAGTCCAAGTAGGAATTCTAGTCATAATCCAATTAGGACTCCAAGAATCCAACTCCAAGTAGGACTCTTGTTTCAAGTCCAATTAATTAATTCCCTTTATTCCTTCTTCAACTTATTATCAATCAAATTGATTACTTGTGATTCCTAATCACGATTCAACCATCGGATCGGTCAATGCCTCTAGTGTGTGTGACCCCATAGGTTCTACTCTGACTGGTAGTGAGATATATTGCGATCTCTATCACAATATCATTGAAAACTCCTTTCAATGGGTCGGAATGATTCCAACTCTACTCATTAGGGTTTATCGATCATCAAGATAATCCCTATGAGTCCCACCATCCACCAGTGACACCTAGCAGCATGTAGTGGCTACCCAGCAGAATAGAATGATGAACCTCTAGGTGCAGTTATCATGTGATACAGTCCTTCTATCATGGATCCCTACAAGACGGAGGTCATGGATAACTCGTCAAACCCCTTCGTCTGTCATATGTCAAGATTTATTCGACTTAAGTTCGAGAGCGGAGAACTCTTTCTCCACTGTGCAATCTGCCCCGGCCGAGGTCTTACGAACTCAGTCTTATAAATCACATAGGATCTCTCCTTATCTATCAAGGTCGATAGATTCCTTGTAGATGCATACCCTACTCCTACAGTGAACCTACTGCAGCCAATCTACACTGCATGGACCCATATGGCTAGAGACCATGTATTTGTGCAGTCAAACTACAATAACCTCACTGTGAGTAGCCGAAGCATCGCAGGTCAAAGGACCAGTCACACTACTGCAACATCAAGCAAGTCACTGACAAGTGGATAGACATCCAAGTGACTTCTTGTGTTGGTCACGCTCAGTACCCTTGTTCTCTAACAAGCACTTGCACAATTGCTCTAGTGTCCCTACACTGTGGACTCAAGACTCGTCCATCAAAGAAAGCAATATGTGCACTAATCTCAGCGGATCAATCATCGTCCTCGTGATGATCCATCGATCAGGAGCAATTCAGGAATTAATCACCAATGACACATGCCTCAAATTCTCAACTCTTGAGAATATGCGTCATCATCTTATTAATTCCTTGGACGATTCATGGACACATAAGAACATGAATGAAAAAGATGCCTTTTATTTATTCAATAATAAATAGTCAAGTACAAAATTATGTCCTAGAATAAAATAATGCGTCTGCCAAATTGGCTTCTAGGGCATACTTCTAACAGAACTTCCTGTATTACCAGCCCGTACAACTAATGAGCAGCGTGAGACGCATGCAAAATGATTGGATGACGACAATAAGGTAAGATGCTACATTATGGCATCCATGTCCAACGAATTGCAATGCCAGCATGAAAGCATGAAGACCACCAAGGATATGCTTGATTATCTACAAGAATTGTATAATGAACAGAGTCGCGCAGTGAGATTTGAAGTGTCCAACCGGCTCTTCAAAGCCAAGATGGACGATAGGCAGTCTGTCCATGAATATGGTTTGACCATGATCAAGGATCTTGAGGAGCTTGACAAGCTTGGTATGACCATGCACGATTGTCAACTTTAAAGACCACGCAATAGCACGTATCTGGTAGGATAGTGATTACGGGTATCGATCCACAGGAATTGGGGTACAGTTGTTTTCTTAAAGATATTTGAAAAAGGAAATTTGTGAAGACTATTAAACTAAGCAATTTAATAAGAAATGCAATTAAAATGATATCAGTTTGGGGAAACCTAGGGCAAGAAATTCACCACTAACAAAGCAACGAGGATTAATTGTATTTTAATTTATTCTTGGATTAACATGCAAATTGGCTACAAGCCTAATAAGTATTCAAATAAAATCTTACAAAAGTAATTTAGGAACATCCATCTTCGGTTGGCATGAAATGTCTATCCTAAACTAATGTGGCAGGACACTGCATCTTCCCTAAGCATGGGTGATCTTTTATTAACTTAGTGATCATGAAGAACAATTGTATAAATGTCATACTTACAATCACAGAAATTAAATATGAGATGAAACAAAATATTCATTAAGAACAAAATAAAGTTTATACAACTCCAAGAATAGAAATCAAAAATACAAAATCCTTGGCCCTTTGTTAGGGCTGCATCCAGCCTTAGTGAGAGGATTAGGCTTCCATGCAGTGGTGGACAGCAGCAGCAGTGCCAAGAGCTTCCATCTCTTCATTCATTCTCCCTGGAGACTCCCCTAAGAGCGGCTCCCTGTTGCCCAGATAGACAACCCAAGAGGGGGGGTGAATTGGGTTTTAAAATAATTTTGCAATTAAAACGTTGTGGATGACTAATTAATGCTTTACCAAGATGATTAATTAATTGCTATGTGCTGTGAATGAAATGAGAGTAAAAGAAAGAGACAAACAATCACAAACACAAGGCTTTTATAGTGGTTCGGAGCTAACCCTTGCTCCTACGTCCACTCCCCAAGTCTCACTTGGGAATTCACTATAACCCCTTGGATTACAGCCGGTTGTTTTACAAGCTCACAACCAAACTTGTTGTTTTACGAGCTCACAACGAACTCGGTCGGTTTTCCCTGGCTCACCGACTAGAACCACCCCGATTGTTTTCCGGGATCACAATCGAACCCTTACACGTTGGTTTTACACTCGGCTCACCAACCAACCTCTACACCCTTGATTCAATCCCCCGATTGAACCAAGCAAAGACAAGATGGAAATAATGAAACAAACAGAAAAACAGAGCTTCTCAAAAGCAGATAAATAACAATATAAACTAGAGAGAAGTTAAGAGCCCTCAAACACGTTTGAGTTGGAGTAGAGTAGGGCTTCTTGAACTTGGATCTCCTCTTGAATGTCTGGTCGACTTGAATGCAGGAGGAGATCTCTTTCAATGTTGGGAAGAGGTAGTTGGATGGAGTTAATGGCGCTCTTCCTCTTTTCGTTGAAAAACCACTTGCAGAGAATGAATGCTTGATTTCTTTGAATGGAATGGTGTTCTCTGCCTTGCTACAGTCCTCTGTGGCTATTTAAGCCATCCCCCACGGAAACTAGCCGTTAGACACCTTTTTCTGCCCGTTCTGCACACTCTGCACAACCTGACAATATGTCCGTTGGGGGTCGGAGTCGACTCGCGCGATCAGGAGTCGACTCGGCTGTAGCGGGAGTCGACTCATGCTTTTCTGGAGTCGACTCGGCAACTGTTCCGGATTTGAATTAAAGTGCCTCTTCGACTGGGAGTCGACTCGACTTGACCCGGAGTCGACTCGCCAACTTCTGGAGCTGACTTGGCATTTTCGGAGTCGGCTCATCCATGAAATCCATGGAGCTAATTTTCAACTTGGCCCACTCGAGTCGACTCGACAATCCTGGGAGTCGACTCGGCGCTCAGAGCCCGAACTCCCGATCTTCTGTCTTTTGGCTCGTCCAGTCTTGGAGTCGACTCGGACTGTTCTGGAGTCGACTCGGCTCTCAGTTTCCGAAACATGGCCTTCTGCCTTTTTTGTAGCGCTGCCTTGGGTCGACTCGAGCTGTCTGGGAGTCGACTCGGCTCTCAGAGACAAAATCGGTCTTCTGTCTTTTTGGGGTCGCGCTGTCTCGGAGTCGACTCGCGCATTGCGGGAGTCGACTCGAATCTCAGAGTCCGAAAACTGCTCTCTGACTTTTGCCTTGTGAACCACTGAGAGTCGACTCTCGCTTTCTTTGGAGTCGACCTACCAACCATCGGAGTCGACTCGCGTTCCACAGGAGTCGACTCGAATCTCAGGGTCGAAATTCGCTCTCTGACTTTTCTGTCTGTAACTCCTTGGAGTCGACTCATACTACTCCGGAGTCGACTCGGTAAACATCGGAGTCGACTCGCGCACTTCAGGAGTCGACTCGCTGACAGGTTTTGAGTTGATGCTTTCTGCTCGTCTGTCTGTTCTCAGTCGGAGTCGACTCGTAATGATCCGGAGTCGACTCGAGCCCGTGCCAGTGATTCTGATACGCTTGGAGTCGACTCGTAATACTCGGAGTCGACTCGAGTCTCAGACTTTGGTTCAAACTGACTTCTTAACTTATCCAAAATATTATGAACCAAGTCTAGAAACACTTTAGACAAGATTTTCACTGAAACACTCAATTGAATTCATTAGTAAACAAGAGATATACTCAGATGCTTTGAGCTCATCAAAATCAAATAGGGTTATGATCAATCACTCCACAATCTCCCCCTTTTTGATGATGACAAAACATTGAGTATATGTAAAGTGAATTGCTCAATAAACAAGGAAATAAAATCCATAAATGAATTCAAGTGTCTGGTTATTTAATTTATCCAAGCTTGAAAGGTGTGAAACAATAAATTTTGGAATTAAAGCTCCCCCTTTCATTTGGAATTATATAAGCCTTCATATCATGCAATCAATTGTTTGGCTTATATATATTTAATGATTTAGCTTTCTTAAAAATTCAGATTCTCCCCCTCAACATATGCATTCAACTTTGTTTTGATTCTCTGAATTTCCTTTTAATGCATTGAAGTTTTTGAACTGAAATTTTTGGTTTTTAGAGGAAAATCTGTCAATTTGTTCTTGAGTAGGATTCAGCTAATCTCCGAATATCCCTTGAATAGATTCTGGAGATTACTCCATTAGGAGCCCCAACAGAGAGATAATGAGCCTCGAGGTACCAAATCCACTAAGAACAAATTATGTTTTAATTCTCATTTTGATTCTTTTATGTTGATTCCATTTACATATCTATTAATATTTCTCCCCCTTTTTGTCATCATATCAAAAAGGAGGTAAGCAGAACAAACAATCACTTAGAGATCAAATTGCACACAATTGAAGAGAATATGTCTACTCATTGTATTGATGTGTATGTAAATACATTTGAGAATACAATAAGTAAAGCAAAAAAGAATACATGTCAAAATAAACAAAAAAGCTAAGGCTCCTCGAGGATGTGGCTCCCCTCTCAATCTGTTCTGCTCATGGAGTGTGACCGCATCTGTAACATGCCTCGAGCTGGATAATGGCCGAGGTGGCCCTGCTATGTGTAGTGGAGCTCGGTCACCGACTTCTGAAGTGCGTCCAGCTTGTCGATGAGCACATTCGCCAAGCGCTCGGCCCCCTGAGTAGTGGTGCTCATGTCCTTCGGATGTCATCGCGCATCTTCCGAGTGATGCCGTGACCTCACTCATACTGGAGAACTGGCCTGGATCAGGCTCCGACGTTGTAAATCTCTTCCCGCACATGGGCCGTCATCTCAGTCACGGCTGTCAAGGAAGGGACCAACGCTGAGAAGGTGCAGGAGTGGGAGCAGGCACTGAACCCCGGAGCTCCCGAAGTAGATCATCTCGCAGATCTCGGACAATCTCCTGCCGCAACTCCCGGAGCTGCTCAGGAGCGATCCGGACCTCCATGGCTGAGGAGCTGAGGAGGAGGGTCCGGCTGAGGTGGTAGGAGCAGAAGTGGAGGGAAAGTCAGGATAATCTGAGTCTGGCTCAGGACTAGGGGAATGTCTGGTGGTATGTGTGGAGGTGGAAGACTTCCTAACCCAGGTCCCCTCTACCTTCCGAAACCCCATCCTGTGTAGGGTCCCCGGACGCATGCGATCTGTCCATCGCAATGCGCGAGAGGGTTCCCCCTCAGGAATGGGAATCTCGGCCTCCCTAAACAAAAGGGTGAACATCATGCCGTAGGGGAGGGTGAGCCTAGGTCTATCTAGTGGCTCACATAGATATCTATAAATAATTTGGGAAAGTTGACTGGGGTGTCCTGGAGAATATAGAACATAAGGGCGAGGTCCCTCTCAGAACAAATCGAAGCGCCAGTCTTCGGGAAGAGGGACCTAGACAGGATGCTCAGAGGATCCGCACCTCAACTGAAGTGAGCTAGCGGACCTCATCAAGGGGACTGGGGTGGATGCCCTAGAATGGCCGTAAGGGCCTCAGTCCTATCCTCGGGGTGTGGGAGCCACCCCAACTTGGGAAGATGGAGGACCTGAGTATGATATCCTCCGAAATGAATAATGGGACACCGGCTACCGTGCCCTCTATACCCCCATCCCCTGGACGGTACCGTAGAACTCCTAACTAGTCCAGGGTATGTGGGGAGATCTAAGGTGAGGAAATACTCTAAGCCCTGGGCCCTAAGTCTCTCTCCTATCGTAAAGCCCTCCCGGGAGAGATAGTCGAAATCGACGTATCTCCCGGTGGAGACCGCCTTCCCGGCGCACGGCCTCGAGGGAACCGCCCTCGGCGGGGAACGAGCCGGAGGTTGTGGCCTCGGGGATCGTTCCGAGCCTTGGAACGTCGCTCGGCCGGTCGGGTTGGGGCCTCTTCCGGCTTGGGACAACGGTTTTACGAGGCATGGTGACCTAGAATGGGTAAAACCTAATGGACGTGAAAGGTCGACGGAAAAAGCTAGGGACGGCCGGAGACGATCTAGGAGTCGGCTCTAGGGTTTTGAACAGTGGCGGCGGTGAAAATAAGTGTTTTCTAAACGATGGAGTTAGGGTTAAAAAGTCGGATCCCGACTGCGAGTCGACTCCTCTGAGTCGCGAGTCGACTCGACCTCGAGTCGACTCCAAAATATGCGCGAGTCGACTCTCCTTATTGCCTGTTAACCTCGAGTCGACTCCCGTCTGTATGCGAGTCGACTCCCCCTCTGCTGCCATCGATCTCGAGTCGACTCCCGCAAATGCGCGAGTCGACTCCCCCTTACGAGCCGACTCTGAAACTTGCTCGAGTCGTCTCGAACTCTGGCACGCACCTAAAAATCATGCTATGTTCGTGCCGAATGAGGGAAAATCACTAAATTATGATCTGATTTGATGATCATTGAAACGAAACTCTATTAATCACAATCTAATCATCAAAATCAATGAACTAGTGGAAAATACCACTAGGATGGATCAATCACTCCTAATCCCCTCCTAAGCACACTAAATCTCTCTTCACTTAGGGGTTTTGTAAAAATGTCAGCTAATTGATCATCAGTACAAACAAATTGTAGTGTCACATCACCATTCAGTACATGATCTCTTATGAAGTGATGTCTTATCTCAATATGTTTAGTTCTTGAATGCTGAATTGGATTCTTAGTTAGATTAATGGCACTTGTATTATCACAATTAATGGGTATTTTATCTTGTTTAATGCCATAATCTTCTAATTGTTGTTTGATCCATAAGATTTGAGCACAACAACTCCCGGCTGCAACATATTCAGCTTCAGCAGTAGATAATGCAACCGAGTTTTGTTTCTTGCTAAACCATGAGATTAAGTTTTCTCCTAGAAATTGACAAGACCCGCTGGTACTTTTTCTATCAAGTTTACATCCAGCAAAGTCTGAATCTGTGTATCCTATTAATTTTAGGCTAGATTCTTTAGAATACCATAAACCTATATTCTTAGTTCCTATTAGGTATTTAAAGATTCTCTTAACTGCAATTAGATGTGATTCCTTAGGATTAGACTGATATCTAGCACACATGCAAACACTAAACATGATATCAGGTCTACTTGCAGTAAGATACAATAAAGATCCTATCATACCTCTATATAGTTTCTGATCTACAGATTTACCTGATTCATCTTGGTCTAATTTGCATGATGAGCTCATGGGGGTGCTGATTGACTTGTTCCCCTCCATATCAAACTTTTTAAGCATCTCCTTGATATATTTGGCTTGATTGATGAAGATGCCTCCTTCAGACTGTTTGATTTGAAGCCCGAGGAAGTAGTTCAGCTCTCCCATCATGCTCATCTCAAATTCACTCTGCATCAAATCAGCAAATTCTTCGCAGAGGCGATTGTTAGTAGCACCGAAAATAATATCATCAACGTAAATCTGCACTAATAACATATCTTTGTTTTGCTTTTTCAGAAATAGTGTTGTATCTACATTACCCCTAGAGAACTCATGTTCTAATAGGAATTTGCTAAGCCTCTCATACCATGCTCTAGGTGCTTGTTTCAAACCATAAAGTGCTTTGTTCAATTTATATACATGATTAGGGTATTGATGATTTTCAAAACCAGGAGGTTGTTCTACATATACCTCCTCATTAATATACCCATTTAAAAATGCACTTTTTACATCCATTTGAAATAGTTTGAAGTCCTTAGAGCATGCATATGCTAATAATAATCTAATAGCCTCAAGTCTAGCTACAGGAGCAAAGGTTTCATCAAAATCTATACCTTCTTCTTGATTATAGCCCTTTGCTACTAGTCTAGCCTTATTCCTTATGACAATTCCATTTTCATCAAGTTTATTTTTATAAATCCATTTGGTACCTATAATTGGATATTCAGAAGGTCTTTCAACTAGATTCCATACTTTGTTTCTAGTAAATTGGTTTAATTCTTCTTGCATTGCATTTATCCAATTTACATCTTTTTCAGCTTCTTCTATGCGTTTAGGCTCAAAATGTGAAACGAAAGCTAGATGATTGTTTAAGTTCCTAAGGGATGCTCTAGTCCTAATAGGTTGAGACGGATCATCTAGAATTAATTCCTTAGGATGCCCGTGAGCATACCTCCAAGCTTTAGTTAGCCCATGATCTACTATAGTCTCTTGGCTTGATGATGCATCTTCAATTAATTTTTGACTGTTATCTTGTAATGTCATCTCGTCAATCTTTTCTTCAAGAATTTCCGTATCATCATCAAAATTAACTCTCTTACTAGAAGAGATATCACTAGAATCATCGAAGACAACATGTATGGATTCTTCTATAACTAGGGTTCTTTTATTAAAGACTCTATATGCTTTACTAGTTGTAGAGTACCCAAGAATATGCCCTCATCAGATTTAGAATCAAATTTTCCTAGATTATCTTTCCATTATTATGAACAAAACACCTACATCCAAAGATATGAAAATAGTTTACCTTTGGTTTTCTGTTTTTCCAAAGTTCATAAGGTGTTTTCTTTATAATAGGTCTCAATAAAACTCTATTTAATATATGACAAGAAGTATTAATGGCTTCTCCCCAAAAGTACTTAGGGAGGTTACTTTCACATAACATAGTTCTAGCCATTTCCTCTAGAGTTCTATTTTTCCTCTCCACAACTCCATTTTGTTGTGGTGTCCTAGGTGCAGAAAAATTGTGTGTTATCCCCTTTTTACTACAAAACTCATCAAATAAATGATTTTCGAATTCGGTACCATGGTCACTTCTAATAGCTATTACTGAAGTATCTCTAGCATTGGTTACTTCTTTATGAAATTTCTTGAAAACTGAAAAAGCTTGATCCTTATGAGCTAAGAACATGACCCAAGTGTATCTAGAATAATCATCTACAATAACTAGACCATATTTATTTCCACCTAGGCTTGTGGTTCTAGTTGGTCCGAATAGGTCCATGTGTAGTAGTTCTAGAGGTCTAGAGGTTGAGACACAATTTATAGATTTAAAGGAGTTCTTTGATTGTTTGCCAAATTGACATGCTTCACATATTTTATTCTTTTCAAACTTTAATTTTGGCAAACCTATCACGAATCTCTTTTAACTAGTTTAGATATTGTGTCCATGCTTGCATGACCTAACTTACGGTGCCATAACCAACTAGCATCATTGTCCTTAGTTTCATTAACAACTAAGCATGGGTTGTGTTTGGCAAGATCCTCAAGGTCTACAACATACACATTTCCACGTCTTATTCCTTTAAAAACTAAACTATTGTCATTTGGGTTTGTTACGATGCATAGTGATGGTTTAAACATAACATCATAACCTTTATCACATAATTGACTAATGCTTAATAAATTATGCTTAAGACCATCAACATATCTAACATTATCAATAAAAGTAGAAGGGGTAATTTGTACTTTACCTATACCAATGATGTGACCTTGGTTGTTGTCTCCAAAAGTCACAGCACCTCCCTTCTTAGCTTCAAGGGTGAAGAATTGATCCTTGTCACCCGTCATGTGTCTTGAACAGCCACTATCCAAGTACCAGCAATTTTTGTTGACCTTGGCTGCAAGACACTCCTACACAAGCAGATCATATAATCTTAGGTACCCAAGTTTTCTTGGGTCCTTCATGGTTAGTCATATTGGTTCCTTTTGGAACCCATACCCTTTTAATTTTTCTTTTAGTTTTCCTTTCCTATAGTCACATACATTTGCTTTATGTCCTACAGTTCCACAACAAAAGCAGGTTATTTTCTTAGTTTTGCTTTCTCCTGCTTTAACAAAGAAGTTACTAAGAAGTTTTTGCTTATTTTTAGGTTTATATCCTAAACCTGCTCTATTGAATACTGCTCGTTGACTATTAAGTATCATATTCATTTTTCAGAACTATATGTAAATTTTTCAACCAAGGGTTTGTATTTTTCAAGTTCTTTAGTTAGTGTTTGTTTTTCTGCTTTTAGATCATTCAGTTCTTTTGTGATACTCTCATTTATATGTTTATTGTTTTTGGGTTCTAATGTTTCTTTGTTCAGCCTTTCATTTTCTTTAGTTAAGGTATTATTCTTTTGTATCAAGATTTGGTTGCTTGTTTTAAGTTCTGCATTTTCTTTGGTGATACAATCCTTATCCTTAACTAACTTATCGTATTTATGTAGGTAAGATTGATTAGCTATTTTTAGTTCTTTATTCTTAAGATTTATGGCCTTATATTCAATCATTAATTCATTAAATGCATCATACAATTCATCAAAGGTAAAATCGAGATGCGTGTTGGATGTTACCTCATTTTCATTGGCCATGAAACAGAAATTGGCCTTTTCTTCTTGTTCCTCATCCGATGATGAGATGATGCGTCGGAGTCCGATAAGGTGGTGACAAGGGCTTTCTTCTTCTTGTACTTGCTGCCCTTCTTTAGTAAGGGACACTCAGCTCTGATGTGCCCCGGCTTCTTGCACTCATAACACCCAATCCCCTCATTTTCCTTTCCTTACCTTTATCCTTGCGATAGGAATTTGAGGGGCCTCTCCTTTGATGATAGGACTTCTTGTGGTTGATGAATTTTCTGAACTTGCGCACAAGAAGAGCCTCATCATCATCTCCCTCATGATCTTCTTCTTCACTGCTGCTACTGCAAGACAAATCTTTGTTAGATGATGTAGATTTGAGAGCTATTACCTTTTTCTTATGGGAGGACTCTTCTTCGCTGTGCTGCTTCATTGTTAGCTCGTGAGTCATTAGGGATCCAAGGAGCTCTTCAAGTGGAAGCTTGTTCAAGTCCTTAGCTTCTTGGATTGCCGTCACCTTGGCTTCCCATGACCTTGGTAGACAGCGAAGAATTTTCCTGACAAGATCACTGTTAGTATAGTTTTTGCCAAGGCTTTTTAGGCCATTGACAATGTCAGTAAACCTAGTGAACATGCTAGTGATTGTCTCATTAGAATCCATCTTAAATAGTTCATACTTATGAACTAATATATTTATTTTGGATTCTTTGACTTGATTCGTGCCCTCATGGGTCACTTCAAGTCTGTCCCAAATCTCTTTTGCAGAATTGCAAGTAGAGACTCTATTGAATTCATTCCTATCTAATGCACAGTAAAGCACATTCATTGCTTTAGAATTGAGTTGTGCCTTTCTCATGTCATGTTCATCCCAATCCTTTTCTAGTTTAGGTACAGTGACACCCTCTACATAGATGGATGGGATGTATGGTCCATTTACTACAATGGTCCACATCTCATAGTCTTGGGCTTGGATGAATATTCTCATCCTAGCCTTCCAATATGAGTAGTCGGATCCATTAAAGAATGGGGGTCTTTGGGTGGACTGACCCTCAATGTGGGAAGATCCAAATGGGGTTGTCATTTTGATCTTTTACTCTTAGGGTAGAAGAGTTTAGGCTCTGATACCACTTGTTGCCCAGATAGACAACCCAAGAGGGGGGGTGAATTGGGTTTTAAAATAATTTTGCAATTAAAACGTTGTGGATGACTAATTAATGCTTTACCAAGATGATTAATTAATTGCTATGTGCTGTGAATGAAATGAGAGTAAAAGAAAGAGACAAACAATCACAAACACAAGGCTTTTATAGTGGTTCGGAGCTAACCCTTGCTCCTACGTCCACTCCCCAAGTCTCACTTGGGAATTCACTATAACCCCTTGGATTACAGCCGGTTGTTTTACAAGCTCACAACCAAACTTGTTGTTTTACGAGCTCACAACGAACTCGGTCGGTTTTCCCTGGCTCACCGACTAGAACCACCCGATTGTTTTTCCGGGATCACAATCGAACCCTTACACGTTGGTTTTACACTCGGCTCACCAACCAACCTCTACACCCTTGATTCAATCCCCCGATTGAACCAAGCAAAGACAAGATGGAAATAATGAAACAAACAGAAAAACAGAGCTTCTCAAAAGCAGATAAATAACAATATAAACTAGAGAGAAGTTAAGAGCCCTCAAACACGTTTGAGTTGGAGTAGAGTAGGGCTTCTTGAACTTCGGGTCTCCTCTTGAATGTCTGGTCGACTTGAATGCAGGAGGAGATCTCTTTCAATGCTGGGAAGAGGTAGTTGGATGGAGTTAATGGCGCTCTTCCTCTTTTCGTTGAAAAACCATTGCAGAGAATGAATGCTTGATTTCTTTGAATGGAATGGTGTTCTCTGCCTTGCTACAGTCCTCTGTGGCTATTTAAGCCATCCCCCACGGAAACTAGCCGTTAGACATTTTTCTGCCCGTTCTGCACACTCTGCACAACCTGACAATATGTCCGTTGGGGTCGGAGTCGACTCGCGCGATCAGGAGTCGACTCGGCTGTAGCGGGAGTCGACTCATGCTTTTCTGGAGTCGACTCGGCAACTGTTCCGGATTTGAATTAAAGTGCCTCTTCGACTGGGAGTCGACTCGTCTTGACCCGGAGTCGACTCGCCAACTTCTGGAGCTGACTTGGCATTTTCGGAGTCGGCTCATCCATGAAATCCATGGAGCTAATTTTCAACTTGGCCCACTCGAGTCGACTCGACAATCCTGGGAGTCGACTCGGCGCTCAGAGCCCGAACTCCCGATCTTCTGTCTTTTGGCTCGTCCAGTCTTGGAGTCGACTCGGACTGTTCTGGAGTCGACTCGGCTCTCAGTTTCCGAAACATGGCCTTCTGCCTTTTTTGTAGCGCTGCCTTGGGGTCGACTCGAGCTGTCTGGGAGTCGACTCGGCTCTCAGAGACAGTAATCGGTCTTCTGTCTTTTTGGGGTCGCGCTGTCTCGGAGTCGACTCGCGCATTGCGGGAGTCGACTCGAATCTCAGAGTCCGAAAACTGCTCTCTGACTTTTGCCTTGTGAACCACTGAGAGTCGACTCTCGCTTTCTTTGGAGTCGACCTACCAACCATCGGAGTCGACTCGCGTTCCACAGGAGTCGACTCGAATCTCAGGGTCGAAATTCGCTCTCTGACTTTTCTGTCTGTAACTCCTTGGAGTCGACTCATACTACTCCGGAGTCGACTCGGTAAACATCGGAGTCGACTCGCGCACTTCAGGAGTCGACTCGCTGACAGGTTTTGAGTTGATGCTTTCTGCTCGTCTGTCTGTTCTCAGTCGGAGTCGACTCGTAATGATCCGGAGTCGACTCGAGCCCGTGCCAGTGATTCTGATACGCTTGGAGTCGACTCGTAATACTCCGGAGATCGACTCGAGTCTCAGACTTTGGTTCAAACTGACTTCTTAACTTATCCAAAATATTATGAACCAAGTCTAGAAACACTTTAGACAAGATTTTCACTGAAACACTCAATTGAATTCATTAGTAAACAAGAGATATACTCAGATGCTTTGAGCTCATCAAAATCAAATAGGATTATGATCAATCACTCCACACTCTCTCTTAGCACATCATCATCTCTTCCTATGGAAAATCATTCCCAAAGTACCCAAACTCTTCTCCCTCATCTGTTTCCCGTGGGACTTCCCAAATAAAAGAACTAAAGGATGGGATCGGGTGAGAAAGAATGGGACAGAAGAGAATGCCTCCTCTGCTCACTCCTGGGCTTTTTATAGGCTGCAACCTCTCTCTCCTCTTCCCTATTTCACGTGGAGATAAGGATGGATCGAAGCTGAATGAAGCTGAGGGATTGTTGCTTGATCCTCGAACGCGTCGGAGGTGCTGGCAGGATGGCTGAGAAGTGATCCGAACGACTTCGAATCTGTGGATGGAGAAGATCCCGGCTCTGTTCCGAAGCAGGGGGAGACTGTGGAAGCTAAACGGGATGAAGGGGGAGATGAGCTCGATCGCAGATGATTCAGGAGGATGAGGAGAAACAGGATGGAGTGCTGGATTTGATAGGAAATCTAGGAGGATCATACGCAGAAGATCTCATAAAGTTGGCTGCGGATGTGGAGCAGGGGGAAGAACGGGTTGCTTGATCCGAACGGGAGAAGAGAAGATCACGGTTGAAGGAAATCTGGAAAGATGATCCATGAAGCTCGAATGTTGTTCCGCGAACGCTGGGGAGAGATTGCTGAAGTTAATCCGGATGTTGGGACTCGATCCACGGAATGAGAGGATGATCTCTGTTCTGTTTCCAAAATAGGGGATAATGCGGTTCGGATGATGTTCACAGCCGGGAGGAATTCGTGGATTTAGTTGTTTGGGATGCTCACGGAATGGGGAGAGGATGGAACGAATTTGATTTGCGGTTGTGGATAAGCTGGTTCCCATCCGGAGGTTGTGGAGGAACGCGGAGAGCATGGGATGCTGATCCTTGGAGCTCAGATGGCATTATGGCTCTGGTCTTTGAACGGGAGATCTAATGTAGTCAACCGAACATGGGATGCTGGGAGGATAAGATTGGGAAGGATGATATGATTGGAACGAATCTGGGAGGTGATCTAATCTGGGAGATGATCCAAAAGATGAAGCTTGGGACTCGGCTGAGAGCTGGGATTCTGAAATTTGCTGGGAGATGTTAGGATGTTGACGTGATCCGGAGGGATATTGGTGTGGAGTATGGGAGGATGAAGCAGCTAGGATTTTATCAGTGGATCATGCGGCTTCATTTCGAAAGAGGAGATAAAGATGCAAGCTGGGAAGAGAGCATACGGTTGAAATTCTTTGGGAACCGTGCGACTATGGATGGTATGCTTTGAGATCTGAGAGACAAATAATTGAAGGGATTTGATTGTTTTTGAGATTAAAATAGGGGAATTGGATCATGTGGAAAAAGAGTTCGAACGAGTGGGAAGAAATTTAGGTGAACTTGTGAAGAGTCAGGAATTAATGGGAAGCACTGGGTTTTGGAGAAGAATTCTTGGAGTCGACTCCGGAGGATGTAAAATTGTGAAATGATGCAGTGTCAGTTTAGGCTGTACCTAATTGAGCTTGACTCGACCTACATACATTAAGCTTAATCAATAATCAAAATTGAATTAAAATGCATTGATGAAGGTGAACATATTTTCTCGTGTTTAAACTTTAATATATATATATATAAATACTAATAAGTGCTATGTAAAATATATTTATTTATATATTATTCAGCACTTATCACACCCCCAAACCTACGTTTTGCTAGTCCTCGAGCAAAATAAAAACTAACTCACTTTCGCAGGAATCGCGATTGTATTTACCATATGCAATAAGGCTTTAAACCTCTATATGGCCCTAGTGGATGAGTTTTGTCTCGTGAGGATTTCCGACGCAGATACCCACAAACTGCTGTCTCTACCGAAAGAATTTATTTTACTGTTTTATAAAATATAATTCAAATGCATAAGTGCTAATAATTTCGAAAGCACAAAAAGTTTTAATTACTAAGTTAGCGCAAATCCTAGATCAGTACAACTTAAGTTGAAGTCATTAAGTTTCTGTTAGGAAGTTGTAAGACTTATTTATACTTGGGTGTTCGGTGAAAACTGGATCATACACAAGCTAAGACTTTAGATCCTCCAGAATACGGCTAAAGCTAGTAGTTTCCAGAATTGGTCAGATAAACCTAATCACTGATTCAAAATCATCCTATCTTGCAGGATTTCGAGAGTTGTGGATGTTTACTTTAATACCTCATGGGCTTTATCTGTAATATTTCAGTTTACTCGAATTTTTACAACGACGGGCTTTCACACTATCATCTTTTTCAAGGTCAAATATTATTTTCTCTTTTGCTCTTTTTTATGTTTAATAAATTATGCACTTTTACTCTTGTAATGATTCCTCCCGTATAGCGAGCATTCAGTCAACAACTCCCACACCAGATGGCATAAGGTGTTGGGCATCAAGATTCCCCTACGGACCTATGCTCGGGTTTATCATCACAAGCCTGCTGACCTTTGACGATAGGTATCCCTTTTCGATGTACCTGACTAATTTCACTCTCTCTTTTCTTTTTTTTTCTTTTTTTATTTTAATAAATATGGGATAATAGTGAATTAGATAGGTATGATTCATCAGGACTCAAGGTTACTACTAGACTTAACAACATAATGTTGAACCTAATCCTTAGAAGTGCAGGCCATGTGTGTTGTGAAATTTTGAAGTAAAAATTATCTTACAACTCACCAAAAAAACTTTTAATGAAAAGAACTCAAATTATCTTACTCCTAATTGATCATTGGGCTTGTTAGATTTTATTACCTTTGTGCATTTATTATTTCAGCACTCAGGCATAGAAATTAGGTTTTTTTTAATCAAAAATTCGAAAAACTTATTCACAAATCAAAAATTCGAAAAATTTCTTCAACAATTCGAATTCTATACCCCCCAACCTAGACCAGACATTGTCCTCAATATTTTTTTTTGATATTATATTATTATTTCTTTATTATTTTATTTTGGATGAAAATATGATGTATATGGAGGATAGAAGCATTTTACCTTTGTTGCATCAGTAATATGAGGATTCCTGTTAAAAAAAATTACGACAAAAAAATGTGCAAAAATAACCTATGAGAATTGGGTTGCCTCCCAACAAGCGCTAAGTTTAACGTCTTCAACCAGATGCAGTACATCCTTAATTATCCCGATAAATAGGGTCCATCAAATCAAGGGATTCGATCAACTGTCCGTCTACAACACACTCTATATAAGGTTTCAATCTTTGACCATTAACGTTCAGGATACGACCATCATTGATGTTTTCAATTTTTACTGCACCATGACGAAAAACCTTTCTAACTAAAAAGGGACCATCCCACCTAGAGCGAAGTTTACCAGGGAAGAGACGCAATTTAGAATTGAATAGCCAAACTTTTTGATTAGGCTCGAAAGACTTACGGTTAATGTATTTGTCATGAAAAGCCTTAGTCCTTGCCTTGTATATTTTGGCATTTTCATACGCCTCATTGCGTAACTCTTCAAGCTCGTTCAGTTGAAGTTTCCAGTTAGAACCAACTACTGCCATATCAAAGTTAAACTTTTTAATGGCCCAAAAAGCTCTATGCTCAAGTTCTACCGGTAAGTGGCAAGCTTTACTAAAAAATCAGTCGGTAGGGAGACATGCCAATAGGAGTTTTATAGGCAGTACGGTAGGCCCAGAGAGAATCGTTTAACCTCTGAGACCTATCTTTCCTATTGGGGTGTATTGTTTTTTCTAAGATGTATTTTATCTCCCTATTGGAAACTTCAACTTGTCCACTTGTTTGGGGATGGTACGGGGTGGCAACTTTGTGGGTGATTGAATACTTGCGAACCAAAGCTTCAAAAGATCGGTTGCAAAAATGTGATCCTCCATCGCTAATGATAGCTCGGGGTGTGCCAAAGTGACTAAATATTTGTTTGTAAGAACTTAACCACAACCTTATGATCATTAGTCCTAGTGGCAATTGCTTCGATCCATTTCAAGACATAATCAACCCCGACAAGAATGTACTCAAAACCAAAAGAACGCAGGAAAGGACCTATGAAATCAATACTCCAAACATCAAAAATTTCAACAATTAAAATGGGGTTAAGTGGCATCATATCTCTCCGGGTGATTGTACCCATTCGCTGGCATCGCTCACAAGTCTGGCAAATATTGTGAGCATCTTTGAACAATGAGGGCCAATAAAATCCACTTTGTAAGACTTTAACTGCAGTTTTTCTACCCCCAAAATGTCCCCCGCAGGCTTGGGTATGATAAAAATCAAGAATACTCTGAAATTCACATTCAGGCACACGTCGACGGATTACTTGATCAGGACAATACTTGAATAGATCGGGGTCATCCCAAAAGTAGAACTTAACTTGCAAAAAGAATCGATCCTTGTCCTGCTTGGACCAATGATCGGAAATTTGTCCTACGGCAAGATAGTTCACTATGTTGGCAAACCAAGGTGTTTTCACTTGTTGTACCTCAAACAATTGTTCATCTGGAAAGGAGTCATGAAGTGGTGAAATGTTATGAGGAGGCTTGAGAAGGATTCTAGACAAATGGTCTGCTACAACATTTGTGGTACCTTTTTATCACGAATTTCCAGATTAAATTTCTGTAGCAACAGTATCCATCGAATTAGGCGAGGCTTGGTGTCCTTCTTTGAAAGGAGGTACCGGAGAGCAGAATGATCAGTGAACACAATAAACTTGGACCCTAAGAGATAGGACCGAAACTTGTCCAGAGCAAATACTACAGCTAGTAATTCTTTCTCAGTATTGGTATAATTCAATTGTGCATCTGAGAATGTCTTACTAGCGTAGTAGATGACGTGAGGTAACTTATCTAGTCGTTGCCCTAAAACCGCCCCAATGGCATAGTCAGAAGCATCACACATAAGTTCAAATGGAAGGGTCCAATTGGAAGGTTGTATGACAGGTGCTGTAGACAACTTAGATCGGAGCTTTTCAAAGGCCTCTTTACATGCTTCATCAAAGACAAAGGGTGTATCCTTGGCAAGGAGATTGCACAAGGGTCTAGAGAATTTGCTGAAGTCTTCAATGAAGCGACGGTAAAAACCAGCATGGCCTAGAAAAGAACGGATTTGTTTCACAGATTTGGGTGGGGAAAGATTAGAAATAAGATCGACTTTAGCTTGATCTACCTCAATCCTCCTTTTGGACACAATGTGTCCCAAAACTATACCCTCTTGAACCATGAAATGGCTCTTTTCCCAACTTAGCACTAGATTGGTCTCCTTACATCTTTTTAGAACCAGAGCTAAATTATTGAGACAATCATCGAATAAGGGGCCAAAAATCGAAAAATCATCCATGAATATTTTCAGAAATTTTTCTACTATGTCAGAAAAAAATTGCCATCATACAACGTTGAAATATCGCAGGTGCATTGCATAGTCCAAATGGCATTCTCCTATACGCAAATGTCCCAAATGGATATGTGAAAGTGGTTTTCTCTGGATCATCAGGATACACAGCCACTTGGTTATATCCAAAATAACCATCTAAGACCTTTCTAATATTTGGTCAATAAAGGGCAAAGGAAAATGGTCCTACCTAGTCATGGAGTTTAACTTTCTATAGTCAATGCAAACACGCCAGCTAGTGGTCGTGCGTGTGGGCATCAACTCTTCTTCCGCATTTTCAACCACAGTAATAAAGCCCGACTTCTTTGGTACTACTTGAGTCGGACTCACCCAGTTGCTATCAGAGATAGGGTAAATAATTCAGGCATCTAGCAACTTCACTACTTCTTTCTTGACCACCTCTTTCATGTTAGGATTGAGTCTCCTTTGCAATTCACACGTCGGTTTTGCATCTTCTTCTAGGTAAATTCGATGCATGCAAATAGATGGATCAATCCTCTTCAGATCAGTTACAGACCATCCAATTGCATGTTTGTGTTCTCCTAGCACACTCAAAAGTTGACTCTCCTGTTTGTCAGACAGGTCAGCTGCGATGATTACAGGTAGGATTCTTCTAATCCTAGAAAAGCATACTTAAGTATTACCGGAAGTGGCTTTAACTCAAGTTTGGGAGGGGACTCGATGGAGGGGCATTGTGGCGCACTAGAAAGGGTAGGAAGAGGTTCATATCGGATTTACTAAGGATAAGAATTCGTGGGAGACAGATTGTCGAGCAGGACATTGACTTCTTCTATGGCCTTGTCTAAATCAAAGCTATCAATGTCAAAATGGGCTAAACATGCTTCCAAAGGGTCATCTGCCAGAATATAGGGAAGGGCTTCTTCTACAAGATCGTCCATTTTGTCAACTAGGAAGCACTCATCTTTCCTTGCAGGTTGATCAGAGGCATGGAATACATTCAGTTTGACTTTCATGTTCCCAAAAGATATATCCATCACCCCAGTTCTACAGTTAATACATGCATTGGCTGTAGCTAAGAAAGGACGACCAAGAATCATAGAAATCTGTTTCTTAAGATTCGGCACAGGTTCCATATCAAGGACGATGAAATCAACTGAAAAATAAAATTTATCTACCTTGACTAGGACATCTTCAATTGTTCCTCGTGGTATTTTAACAGATCGATCAGCCAATTGCAGGAACACCGAAGTAGATTTTAATTCACCTAATCCGAACTTCTCGTAGACTGAATAAGGAAGAAGATTGACACTTGTCCCTAAATCTAATAGTGCTCGATCAATAGAATTGTCTCTTACCACACAAGAGATGGTAGAGGCATCAGGATCTTTGAACTTAGGAGGGATTTTGTGCTGGAGGATGGAACTTACTTGTTCAGTTAAGAAGACCTTTTTTGGCACATGCGACCTAGATTTTCGTTTTTGGTTACAAAGGTCTTTGAGAAATTTGGCATAATATGGAACTTGTTTTATGGCATCAAGGAGAGGGAGGTTGATTTTGACTTGTTTGAATACCTCCATTATTTCTTCCAACGAAGTTCCTTTCATGCCAAAGGAAGAAGGTGCTTTCAGCATTGAGGAAAGGGGCCTTTGGTGTAAGAGGTGTGGTCGATACTGGACTAGATGGTGACAAAGAAGAGTTTGGTTCTCTTTAGGCACAGTCACACTCTGTCTTCATTTTCCTTATGTTCTTTTTCTCCAACCTTATTGTCCACTACGTGTCCGCTTCTTAAGGTAGTCATGGCATTAGCTTGTTCGTGATGAACATCATTCGGCTGAGTCTCTTGAGCCATGTATTGCCCCCTCGGGTTACTCACTGGTTGACTTGGAATCTTGCCTTCCTCTCTCTTATTTAATGCACTCGCTAGCTGCCCTAGCTAGGTTTCTAATTTTGGGCATCGACTGAGTATATGAGTGCAACAGTTGTGTATTGGCTTCAGTCCTTGAAGAGCAGTTAATACTTTCTGCTCAAAAGCAGTATCTCATGGGGTGGTGGAGGAGGGACATGTTGAATTGTGAATAGTGAGTAGGAGGACGGTTTTGGATGAACCATCCTAAGAAACGGTTGAATAGTTTGGAAATAAGGGCTTGGGAGGTGTTGGGAGCTGCTGCTTCCAAGACGAAGGTTTTGGATTGGTTGCGCCATCCCGGGTTATAGTCAAAGTAGAATATGGATCATTACCCCGGTCGGACTCTGTGTTTAGGCAGCATTAACTTGTTCTTGCATAAATTCAGGGAATTTGAGCTGCCAAAGGGCACTCAAAATAGGGTGAGATGAACCTGTAGCAGAGAGCACAAACTTTGCTTGGGAAAAGTTTTGGAAAGCTGTTTCTCTAGACATTAGCTGGTCCAACTTGCGGGAATAGTTGGCCCATCTCTACTTTGTCCAGATTAGACCTATGGACTGGCTAACTTCATTTATTGTCCCTTTTCTTTGAGAATCCCGGGGGGTGCTTGACGAGGGAGGAGGCATGGTGGAGGAAATTTTTATTAAGGTTTTCAAACAATTGCCCATGCCTCATGGTCACTTTTAAGCATGAAAGTTCCCCCGTATGCGGCATCGATCATCTAACGGTTTCGTTCGTCCCAATCCATCATAGAAACATTGCACTAGCTGCCATTTAGGTATCTTGATGATGTGGGCCATTTATGGACTAGGTCCCCGAAATCTCTCCCAGGTTTTCATGAAATTCTTCTTCCTCAGTTTGGGAGAAGCTTATGATGGACCGTCCTAAACTGGTTCGTTCTTCCTATGGAAAAGTAATTTTTTAAGAAATTCCTTGTTGCATTTGATCCCAGGAACGAATCGATTGGCTTCTAAGAATTCAGCCCATTGCTTGGCTCTATCTTTAAGGAAGAAAGGGAATAATCTATGTTTCAGGAGCATCATCAGTGAAGTTCTGAATCTTGATAGTGGTGCAAATCTCAAGAAATTCATCTAAGGTGTTTATATGGGTCTTCGTTGGTGAGCCCATAAAAAGATGGGAGCTTTTGGATCACACTAGATTTTATTTCATATTGTACAGCTGCTACCTCAGGTATCCGAATGCAATGATGGAAAGTGTAAATGGTGGGGAGTAAAGTACTCCTCAGGAGTTGGGTTATTCTTCAGTCATCTCAGGAGGTGGTATGATTCTAATGTTCTGATCTCAGCTTGAATATTCCCTAAGGATCCCGTTCTATTCAGGGGTCAAAAGGTAATAGGTCACGCACTCTAGAATGACTTCCCTTACATAAACTAATACTTGATCAGTCAAGCATGCAATAAAAGAAAAACATATCAAATCTTTGTATTTGCCCCTAAAATGCACTAGACAGCTCCTAACTGGTTTTGAAGAGGGCACCTAAGCCTCCAATTCGGTCTAATGAACTAAGTTGACCAGGTAAGTCTCCAGGTAAGTGGGGGGGTCATGATGCGTTCGCCAAGGTTTCATTTAAAAACGCAACTTGCCTCGAACAGATGAACTATCTCCTTAAGGGACAAAGCTTGCCTAGACATCAACTGAGCCACAGAGCGAAATTGGTGCAACTTTTGGTGATCTGCGTCTATTGAGCTCGAATGTCCCTAAGGGCCCAATGTCTAATTATTTTAATAAAGTGATAGCTATGTGCGAATTGGTTCACCTAATTTGGGCAAGAATCTAGTGATGAAATCTAGTTCTTATCTTGTTGGGGTGATTGCCCTTACTATGTGCGGATTAATTGGTGTATGTGTATCAAGCATGCATTCACACTTTTGCTGAAATTAAAATCAAATAATCACCACAAAAATTTCAAGCAATTGGGAATCAATTTAAATAAGAAAGGTTTAGAGGTTACCAAAGAAAATTTTATTGGAAATTGTATCCTAAATGTCAATCGTCAGCATGTTGATATTGAATTTTGTAAATAAATTGACAAATCAATAAAGTATTTTTTGGCATTATTCATCATTTTACATCTTCAAATGGACTCTTATATGATGAAGTCCTTAGGACTTATTAATGATAAAGGAGGATTTATCTTCGAGTCCTTAAAACTAGTTCGGCAACCAAATAATATGTTGTTACAAAGGACGACAGCATTATCAAGATTAGGTTCGTTGTGTGACATATACGTTGGTTATCCTCTTAACCAAAGTGTGAAGATACTGGTATGCCACATAGGTGAAGTGTAAGGAGTACATTTCACTGAACGTGACCAATTTCGAACGCTCTAACCTGTCAAGAGATGTTCCGAGTGGATATGGGTATAAGTTGGCCCTCTAACATGAGACCACAATCTGTGACTAGCAAGCAACTCATTGTACTTTGGTACCCGGACTACCTGAATTTCTAATTCAGTGATGGAAGGTCACTGGGTTGCAGTCAAGTACTTGCGTAGTCAGTTGTGAGTCGAGATGGAATTGACCCCTCTTGGAAATAGAAAATAATATCTTGTGATTAATTTAGCAAAACCTTGGCCAGGATAATCCCAGTGAGGAGTCACGGGATATCTAAAGTTAATCACATAATGGATGTACTAATTATAGGGTTGACAGTGAGCCCTAAGTCATCTAGCATTAGAGTCAAAGGGATTGAATTATACAGTAACCCATAGTTCAGGGATTCCAGAATATTTGCTTCGCATATATTCGGCCTATCCGGACGTCGGGTTACCATTGCTAAGATGGTCACATCGATTAGTGTAGGAAGTCGTTCCTATACTACCAGCTTAGGTTCGAACCTATGAGGTCACATGCATAGAAGATTCCTGATTGATCAAGAAGGCTGATGAATGATTAAGAATCATTCAAGGGTAATTTGGTCAATTTGATTGCAAATTATCTTATAAAATAATTAAAGTAATTATCGGAGGATTAATTAGTAATTAGATTGCTAATGAAACTCAATTAGATTGAGTAATTAGACTAAGGATGAGCCAAATTGAATTAGATTCAATTCTGGGCTCAATCAGGATTTTTTGACCTGATTGGATTAGGTTCTGAATCAAGAGGACTTAGGTTGACCAAATTAAATTAGATTAAATTTGTGCTTAATTAAGGATTGACCTAATTGGATTAGGTTCAACCCATGATAATTGGATCATTCTAATTGTTAGGATTTAATTAAATTAAATGGGTTTGATCTGAAACTGTTTGGGTCTTGAAATCCACTTGTCCACATATCCA
The DNA here is from genome assembly GCF_009389715.1 of Phoenix dactylifera. Lineage (NCBI taxonomy): Eukaryota > Viridiplantae > Streptophyta > Magnoliopsida > Arecales > Arecaceae > Phoenix > Phoenix dactylifera. The sequence goes on along the minus strand of NW_024067785.1, from coordinate 470,891 downwards.
TGCATGGCGCCATAAATTGATTTTTAATATGATTAAAAATTAATTTAATTTATTTAATGGTGCCATGGGACACTTGGCAATATTATGGACCTCTTTCATCATCAGATGGGGTGACATGGAGAGATAAATTCATAAAAAAAATTGATAAGATCAAATTCTCTCTCTTCATGGCATATGTCATCCTTATCTTTATCTCACTTTTAATTAAGATTGAATTTCGAATTTAATCACCACAAAAATCACCACGTGACCCTCTAATCTGACTGGGGGGCATGGAAATTTCGAAATTGAAAGAGGGAAGTGGCAACATGATGAATGGTTTAGATTAGATCAAGCTTCATCATGTAATTGCGCATGAACTTGAATTTTGAATTCAAAATTCAAAACCCCACAAAATCCTCCTCAAATATGGGATGGTTGGCATGAAGTTAGAGGAGATAGCAACATTAAAAAGGACCTCCATCAGTTGGTAGTCGAATTCAAGGAAAAAAGAGAGAAAAAGAAGAAGAAAAAAGGGAAAAGAAAGAGAGGAACCCTAGTTCATGCATGAAAAATTCTGCATTCAATCTAGCCGATTTCTTCCTCCTCTAAGTCCATCGCGCCATTAGTATTAGGGGTCCTTGATAAGAGTCTTTAGATTAGATCTAAGTCCTCTTCAATCCCTCTAAACCTTTCCTCCAAGTTCTTCCAAGAAGGCGGATCAAAAGTTGATAGCGTTGGGAAGATCAAATTTTCAGCCTCAAAAAATTCTGCGCAAGCTAGCACTTCCGCAGGATTGGATCTCTTCAGGAACTTCGCGTGTACTTCTCGTAGAGGCCATTCGTGTTCGTGGCTACGAAGTCAAGGATCAGATCCACAACTTTCATCCATCATAAAAGGTATTAATCTAGCATTAATCATTTATTATGGTGTCAAGATCTAGGTCCGATTCTCCGAGGTTTTACCCTCTTTTGGAGATATCTCCAGAATCCATTCGATGGATATTCGGAGATTAATTAGAATAGAGTTTCTTAAGTTTCAGATCTGATAGTTAATTATGCATGAAAGTTTTAGTATAATTGTTTAAACGATTCCGGCATAATCTTATGTGTTCTTAAGGTGCTGATTTCTAGATTTGATCTTGTAAGCATGCATGAATTAAATTATTTGATTCGGTTTTTCTGCTGCGTTTTTGAAACTTAAAAAGAACTACGTATGGCTTGATTTCCCTTATGAAGGGGTATGTAGGCAACCCGATCAGATTTAGCCATGGGTTTTAAAAAAAAAAAATTCAGCATGCTTAACACCGAAGAACCTACGATTCACTTTCAAATTTTTTCCAGCAATTTTTTTATTTTTCTAGGCAAACCTCTACAGCATTCCTTTCCAGCAGTTCCCTTTTTGATCGTCCCAGATTTTCTCTTCGATTCCTGATCAAATAATACCAAGAAAAAAATCAAAAAATTAGTAGGAGAGAAAAAAAAAAGATTAGGAAAGTAACAAAAATTAGAAAATATTTTTATTTTATTTTAAATATATATTTTTTTGAAAGTTTTTTTTTATAAAGAGAAAAATAACTATGCTAGCAATCTCCGGCAACGACGTCAAAAATTGATTGTCAACTTTAAAGACCACGCAATAGCACGTATCTGGTAGGATAGTGATTACGGGTATCAATCCACATGGATTGGAGTACAGTTGTTTTCTTAAAATATTTGAAAATGAAAATTTGTGAAGACTATTAAACTAAGCAATTTAATAAGAAATGCAATTAAAATGATATCAGTTTGGAGGAACCTAGGGCAAGAAATTCACCACTAACAAAGCAACGAGGATTAATGGTATTTTAATTTATTCTTGAATTAACATGCAAATTGGCTACAAGCCTAATAAGCATTCAAATAAAATCTCACAAAAATAATTTAGGAACATCCATCTTCGGTTGGCATGAAATGTCTATCCTAAATTAATGTGGCAGGACACTGCATCTTTCCTAAGCATGGGTGATCTTTTATTAACTTAGTGATCATGAGAACAGTTGTATAAACGTCATACTTAAAATCACAGAAATTAAATATGAGATGAAATAAATATTCATTAAGAACAAAATAAAGTTTATACAACTCCAAGAATAGAAATCAAAAATACAAAACCCTTAGCCCTTTGTCAAGGCTGCATCCAGCCCCCAGTGAGAGGATTAGGCTTCCATGCAGTGGTGGACAGCAGCAGCAGTGCCAAGAGCTTCCATCTCTTCATTCATTCTCCCTGAAGACTCCCCTGAGAGCAGCTCCCTCTTAGCACATCATCATCTCTTCCTATGGGAAATCATTCCCAAAGTACCCAAACTCTTCTCCCTCATCTGTTTCCATGGGACTTCCCAAATAAAAGAACTAAAGGATGGGATTGGGTGAGAAAGAATGGGACGGAAGAGAATGCCTCCTCTGCTCACTCTTCGGCTTTTTATAGGCTGCAACCTCTCTCTCCTCTTCCCTATTTCACATGGAGATAAGGATGGATCGAAGCTGAATGAAGCTGAGGAATTGTTGCTTGATCCTCGGACGCGTCGGAGGTGCTGGCTGGACGGCTGAGAGGTGATCCGAACGACTTTGAATCCGTGGATGGGAAGATCCCGGCTCTATTCCGAAGCAGGGGGAGACTGTGGAAGCTAAACGGGATGAAGGGGGAGATGAGCTCGATCGCAGATGATTCGGGAGGATGAGGAGAAACAGGATGGAGTGCTAGATTTGATAGGAAATCTAGGAGGATCATACGCGGAAGATCTTATAAAGTTGGCTGTGGACGTGGAGCGGGGGAGAAGAACTGGTTGCTTGATCCGAACGGGAGAAGAGAAGATCACGGTTGAAGGGAATTTGGGAAGATGATCCATGAAGCTCGAATGTTGTTCCGCGAATGCTGGGGAGAGATTGCTAGGGCACAGTTCTTGCTATTGAGCTAGCTTCTACTTCCAAGAAAAAGTCTACTGGGAAGAAGAAGAAGCCTGCGAAGAAGCAGAAGACCGAGAAAAAGCCAAAGAAGGAAATTCCTAAGAAGAAGGCCGAACCCAAAGGAAAATGTTTCCATTACAATGAAGATGGCCATTGGAAAAGGAACTGTCCTATCTATATGGAAAGCATAAAGAGCAAGAAGGGTGGCATGCCTTCTGAAGGTATGTCTAATATGCTCATTATTAAAACTAATCTGACGGTTTCTTCTATTTCCAGTTGGGTTATAGACTCTGGTTCAAGTGTTCACTTGTGCAATACAATGAAGGGTCTAAAGAAAAGTAGAAGGCTTACGAAAGGTGCGGTAACCCTACGGGTTGACAATGGAGCAAGAGTTGTTGCTGTTACTGTGGGCACATTTTCTTTGCATTTACCGTCAGGACTTAGTTTGATACTTAGAGATTGTTATTTTGTACCTAGTGCTAGCAGAAATCTGATTTCTGTATCTTGTCTAACACAGGAACATTACGAATTCGATTTCAATAAAAACTACATTTCTATTTATTTACGAAATAAACTGTTTGAAAGTGGTTTTATGATTGACGGTCTCTATCACTTACATATGGATGTATCTGTGAATGTATCTGAGCATACAGTAAGTACCATAGGATCTAAAAGATTAAAAGATGAGATAAATCAAAAGTATTTGTGGCACCTCAGACTTGGTCATATAGGAAAAGACAGAATTAACAAATTGGAGAAACATGCGCTTTTGAGTTCATTGACTTCTGAGTTATATCCGATTTATAAATTTTGCCTTCAAGGAAAGATGGCCAAATTATCCTTTATGGGACACGGGGAGAGGTCTACTGAAATTCTTGCCCTAATGCACACTGATGTGTGTGGCCCATTCGATGTGCAGGCTAGGGATCAATTTTTCTACTTTATTACTTTTACTAATGATTTCTCATGGTATGGTTATGTCTATCTTATGAGACATAAATCTGAAGCATTTGAAAGGTTCAAAGAATTCAGATTTGAAGTAGAAAAACAGACAGAAAAACTCATTAAGATTCTTCGATCAGATCGATGAGGAGAATACCTTAGTGGAGAGTTTCGCAATTATCTCAAACAAAATGGTATAGTTTCACAATGGACACCTTCTGGAATACCTCAACTCAACGGAGTGTCAGAAAGGAGGAATCGGACCCTATTGGATATGGTCAGGTCCATGATGAGCTTCACTGACTTACCCTTATTCTTGTGGGGAGATGCCCAACTTACAGCTATCTACATATTGAATAGAGTTTACTCTAAATTCGTTCCTACCACACCGTATGAGATATGGCATAGTAAGAAACCAAGTCTTGGTTATTTCAAGATTTGGGGACGTCCGGCCCAAGTCAAGCGACAACAGGCAGACAAGTTAGAGGCTAGGACAATTGGTGCTCGTTTCATTGGATATCCTAAAGAGTCGTTAGGATATAAGTTTTACATCCCAGAGGATCACAAAGTGTTTGTGAGCCAACATGCCATCTTCTTGGAAAAATAGTTTATCTTTGATAGAGGCAGTGGGAGAAAAATTGAGCTCGAAGAGAAAGTCTCTGAAGAGCAACGAGAAATTGATCCTAGTGAACCTATTCACATTGAACCAATACATGAAGAACCTCGTCCACTTCGTAGATCCAATAGGATCTTCCATCCTCCTGAAAGATACTTAGGTATGCTTACAGAGGAAATAGAGAAAGAGTTCCTCATGGGAGAAAGAGATCATAGTGATGATCCCAAGATCTACAACGAAGCGATGTTAGACATCGACTCCGAGAAATGGATGGATGCGATGAAGTCAGAGATAGATTCCATGCATTCCAACCAAGTATGGATCTTAGTAGATCCACCTGAAGATATAGTACCTATTAGGTGTAAATGGATCTACAAAAGATAAATAAGATCGGATGGCAAGGTAGAGACCTATAAGGCAAGGTTGGTGGCAAAAGATTATAGTCAGCGTGAAGGCATTGACTATCAGGATACCTTTTCACAGGTAGCCATGCTAAAGTCCATTCGAAAATTACTTGCCATTGTAGCTTATCATGATTATGAGATATGGCAGATGGATGTGAAAACTGCATGCCTTAATGGATATCTTGAGGAAGATATCTATATGGAGCAGCCTTAGGGTTTCACTTTAAGTGATGGTGATCACAAGGTCTGCAAGCTACAAAGATGTTGGGAACCCGCCCATGCCGCTGATATTTCAAAAATTTTTCAGATGGCAGCGGAATCGGCATGCACGGGTTCGACGTTCATCACATGAACGTTGTTTCGAGACCTTTCGTAATTAGGTAAGAATTAAAACTTTTAAAACTATTAGGAAGATCAAATCTTCACCTTGCGCGGGTAGATGATCACCGCAAATCTGAATTCGTGGTTTTTGGAAGAGGGTTCGCTTGAAGCCGTTCAAACGTCCGGCCTCTACGGGTATCCACACGAAGTAGAGGACCGATCAAATCTTTCTTGTCTTCCCGGGGTGCTAGCTCCCTTGCAAAGACTTCTTTTGATGGCTGATCTCCTCTCTTTCAATCAACCCTTGATTGTGCTTGAGAGGAGGAAGAAGAAGGATGAAGATGAGGAAGAAGAAAGAACCCCACGCAGCCTTCTTTTGTTCGCACGCGCTGAAGCCAAGGATGAAGACCAAGAGGAGGGAGACGCCTCCTCTTCTTTTCCCTTTGCTGATGGCGGCTGAACCAAGGGAGGAGAGGGAGAGGGTGGCCACGGCTTGGAGGAAGAGGAGAGAGCTTCTTCCTTGGGGCCGGCCCTAGTCCTCTTTTTATAAGGAGTGGAGCTCCTAACAATTAGGAGCTCCAAGACAATTTTCCAAAGAGGGGGCGCCGGCCCCCTCTCTTCATGTTGCCCTAGCCATGTGGAGAGGGGCTGATTCCCCTCTTACTTGGTTAACTTAATCCTCTTCCAAAGATGATTAGGTGCCTCTCTCATGGTTTAATCCTAATCTAATTAGGATTAGCCAATTTTGGGTTCAATCTATGCTAGTCCTAATCCAATTAGGACTTGGATGAATCATGACTCAATTGAACTCTTCAATCCTAATCCAATTAGGAGTCATGTTGATTCATTAGATTAATAATTAATTTAGACTTAAGAAATCCTAATCCAATTAGGATTTGTTTAATTCTAGTCCTAATCCAATTAGGACTCTAATTTGAATCCAAAGTCCTAATCTGATTAGGACTCTAGGAATCCTACTCCAAGTAGGAATCCGATTTTGATTCTAAATTCCTAATCTCATTAGGATTGTAGGAATCCTATTCCAAGTAGGAATCCCAGTCCTACTCCAACTAGGATTCCCAGTCCTAATCCAATTAGGACTCTAGGAATCCGACCCGAAGTAGGATTCTTGTTTCAAGTCCAATTAATTTATTCCCTTTCCTTCTTCAACTTCTTATCAATCGAATTGATTACTCGTGATTCATAATCACTTTTCAACCATCGGATCGGTCAATACTTCTAGTGTGTGTGACCCCATAGGTTCTACTCTGACTGGTAGTGAGATATATTATGATCTCTATCACAATATCATTGAAAACTCCTTTCAATGGGTTGGAACGATTCCAACTCAACTCATTAGGGTTTATCGATCATCGAGATAATCCCTGTGAGTCCCACCATCCACCAGTGACACCTAGCAGCATGTAGTGGCTACCCAGCAGAATGAAATGATGAACCTCTAGGTGCAGTTAACATGTGATACAGTCCTACTATCGTGGATCCCTACAGGACGGAGGTCATGGACAACTCGTCAAACCCCATCGTCTGTCATATGTCAAGATTTATTCGACTTGAGTTCGATAGTGGAAAACTCTTTTTCCACTTTATATTACTGCCCTGGCCAAGCTCTTAGAACTCAGTCTAACAAATCACATAGGATCACTCCTCTTCTATCAAGGTCGATAGATTCCTTATAGGTGCATACCCTACTCCTACAGTGAACTTACTGCAGCCAATCTACACTGCATGGACCCATATGGCTAGAGACCATGTATGTGTGCAGTCAAACTACAATAACCTCACTGTGAGCAGCCGAAGCACCGTAGGTCAAAGGACCAGTCATACTACTGCAACATCAAGCAAGTCACTGACGAGTGGATAGACATCCAAGTGACTTCTTGTCTTGGTCACGCTCAGTACCCTTGTTCTCTAACAAGCACCTGCACTATCACTTCAGTGTCACTACACTGTGGACTCAAGTCTCGTCCATCCAGAGGAAAAGTGATCTGTGCACTGATCGGATCGATCACCGTCCTCGTGATGATCCATTGATCAGGAGCATTTAGAAATTAATCACCAATGATACATGGCTCAAATTCTCAACTCTTGAGAATATGTATCATCATCTTATTAATTCCTTGGACGATTCATAGACACATAAACAATATGAATGAAAAGATGCCTTTTATTTATTCAATAATAAATAGTCAAGTACAAAATTATGTCCCTAGAATCAACAACGTGTCAGCCAAATTGGCTTCTAGGGCATACATCTAACAATCTCCCACTTGCACTAAAGCCAATTGGTCATATATCTTAGGCCCATCTTCTCAAGGTGGGCTTCAGTCTTTTGCTGACTCAGCTGCTTAGTGAACGGGTCCGCCACGTTATCCGCGGAGTCTACTCTCTGCACCTCTACATCATAGTCGCGTATGAAATGGAAGCGCCGCTCTATGTGCTTGGACTTCTGATGAGACCATGGCTCCATAGCTAGTGCTATGGTGCCAATGTTATCGCAGTAAAGTGTTATGACATCTAATAACATTACACCTAACTCTGCAATTAACTTTTAATCAGAAGGTTTCCACTGCACCCTTAGATACGGCTTAACATTCAGCTTCTAAGGTAGAATCAGCAATGATCGGTTGTTTAGAACTCTTCCAATTCACCGTACCACCATTGCATAAGAACACATATCCAGATGTTGACTTCCTGTCATCGACATCAGTCATGAAGTCTGAATCTGTGTACCCTTCTACCTTTAACTCTGATGATCCTCCAAAGACCAAGAATAAATCTTTAGTTCTTCCCAAGTACTTAAGAATATTCTTCACAGCTGTCCAGTGTTCTTCACCTGGATTCGACTGATATCTGCTTGTGACACTCACAGCAAGAGCTATATCAGGTCGTGTACACAGCATGACATACATGAGGCTTCCTATTGCCGATGCATAGGGTATCTTGCTCATGCATTGAATCTCTTCAGATGTGTTGGGGCACATCTTCTTGGAGAGATGAATTCCATGCCTTAGGGGTAAGAGACCCCTCTTGGAGTTTTCCATGCTGAACCTCTTCAGCACCTCCTCTATGTACATCTTCTGTGAAAGGCCAAGCATCCTTTTAGATCTATCTCTATAGACCTTTTATTCCCAAAATATAGGATGCTTCCCCAAGGTCTTTCATGGAGAATTCTTTTGACAACCAGACCTTAACCGAGGTTAGCATGGGAATATCATTCCCTATTAGGAGAATGCCATCTACGTACAGTACGAGAAAAACGACAGCACTCCCACTAACCTTTTTGTAAACACACGGTTCCTCTCCGTTTTTGATGAAATCAAACGTTTTGATTGCATCATCGAAACGAGTGTTCCAACTCCGAGATGCTTGCTTTAGTCCATAGATGGACCTTTGCAGCTTACAGACCTTGTGATCTCCATCACTGGAAGTGAAACCCAAAGGCTGTTCCATATAGATATCTTCATCAAGATATCCATTCAGGAAAGCAGTTTTCATATCCATCTGCCAGATTTCATAATCATGAAATGCTGCAATGGCAAGCAATGTTCGGATGGATTTTAGCATGGCTACAGGTGAAAAGGTCTCCTGATAGTCAATGCCTTCGCGTTGACTATACCCTTTCGCCACAAGCCTTGCCTTATAGGTCTCTACCTCTCCATCCGAACCTATCTTCCTTTTGTAGATCCATTTGCATCCAATAGGTACAATACCTTCTGGTGGATCTACTAAGGTCCAGACTTGATTGGAATGCATGGAGTCTAACTCTGACTTCATAGCTTCCAGCCATTTCTCGGAATCGATATCAGATATCGCCTCGTTGTAGGTTTTGAGATCCTGTATGTGATCCCTATCTCCCACTAGGAACATTTCCTCGGTATCCTCTGCTAGTATACCTAAGTATCTATCGGGAGGATGGGAGACCCTACTAGATCTACGAGGTGGTTGAGGGACATCGTGTACTGGCTCTTTATGAATGGGTTCTATAGGTTCCATGACTCGTTGCTTTTCAGAGACTTTCTCTTCAAGCTCAATTTTCCTCCCACTGCCTCTATCAAGGATAAACTGATTTTCCAAGAAGATGGCATGACGGCTCACAAACACATTGTGATCCTCTGAGATGTAGAAATTGTATCCTAATGACTCTTTAGGATATCCTATAAAACGAGCACTTATGGTCCTAGCCTCTAACTTGTCCGCCTGTAGTCGCTTGACGTGGGCCGGACATCCCCAAATCTTGAGATGACCCAGACTTGGTTTCTTACCATGCCATATCTCATACGGTGTGGTAGGAACGGATTTAGAGGGAACTCTATTCAATAAATAAATTGCTGTGAGTAAGGCATCTCCCCAAAGGAACATAGGTAAATCAGTGAAGCTCATCATGGACCTGACCATATCCAATAGGGTCCGATTCCTCCTTTCTGACACCCCGTTGAGTTGAGGTGTACCCGGAGGTGTCCATTGTGAGACTATACCATTTTCTTTGAGATAGTCCCGGAATTCTCCACTAAGGTATTCTCCTCCTCGATCTGATCGAAGAGCCTTAAGAGGTTTTCCAGTTTGTTTTTCTACTTCATTCTTGAACTCTTTGAACTTTTCAAAAGAGTCAGACTTATGTCTCATAAGATACACATACCCATACCGTGAATAATCATCGGTAAAGGTAATGAAGTAAGAATAACGTCCCCTGGCTAGCACATCGAATGGGCCACATACATCTGTATGTATTAGGATAAGTATTTCAGTGGTCCTCTCCCCATGTCCTACAAAGGGCAGTCTAGTCATTTTTCCTTGAAGACAGGACTCGCAAACTGGATATGACTCGGAAGTCAATGAGCCGAGAAGCCCATCTTTATCCATTTTGTTCATCCTATCCTCTCCAATATGGCCAAGTCTGAGGTGCCACAAATATCTTTGGTTTATCTCATCTCTGGATCTTTTGGATCCTTTGGCACTCACATCTTGCTCGGTAACATTCACAAATACATCCATATATAAATGATAGAGACTGTCAATCATAAAACCACGTGCGACTATTTTATTTCTCAAATAAATAGAACAGCAGTCTTTGTCAAATGTAAAAACATGACCTTCCTGTGCTAGACAAGAGACAGAAATCAAATTTCTGCTAGCAGCAGGTACATAATAGCAGTCTCTAAGTATTAAACTAAATCCAGACGGTAGTCGCAGATGGTAGGTGCCCACAGCCACAGCAGCAACTTTTGCCCCGTTGCCAACCCGAAGGGTTACCGCACCTTCCGCCAGCCTTCTACTTTCCTTTAGACCCTGCATGGTAGTGCACAAATGAGCACTAGAACCAGAATCTATAACCCAACTAGAAGTAGAAGAAACCGTTAGATTAGTTTCAATTATGAGCAAGTCTATACCTTCTGAAGGTGTGTCACCTTTCTTGTTCTTCAGGCTCTCGAGGTATGAAGGACAGTTTCTCTTTCAGTGGCCTTCGACATTGCAGTGGAAACATTTTCCTTTGTCGTTAGCCTTTTTCTTTTGAACTTCCTTCTTTGGCTTCTTGTCTTTCTTCTGCTTCTTTGCAGGCTTCTTTTTCTTCCAAGTAGACTTTCTCTTGGAACCAGAAGTCAACTCAGCAGCAAGGACATTGCCCCTTGAACCTTTCAAGGCTCCCTCAGCAGTTACCAACATGTTGATTAGTTCAGTCTTAGTGCATTCAATCTTATTCATGTGGTAGTTTACTATAAACTGACCAAATGAATCAGGAAGTGAATGTAGGATCAAATCCACTTGTAATTCCTTGTGCATGTCCATACCGAGCTTCTCAAGCTCCTCTAGGTCCTTGATCATGGTCAGACCGTGATCATGGACAGACTGCCCCTCGCGCATCTTCGCTTTGAAGAGCCTCTTGGACACTTCAAAACGAGCTGTGCGACTCTGCTCACCATACAACTCTTGCAGGTGTGCCAGTATGTCCCTAGCAGTCTTTATATTTTCATGCTGGCATTGGAGTTCATTAGACATGGATGCCATCATATAGCATTTTACTCTAATGTCATCATCCAACCACTTTTTATGCATTTCACGCTGAACATCAATAGGACGTGCTGGTAGTGTGGGGATATCTGAATCGAGTATGTAGCCTATCTTCTCACAGTCCAAAACTATTTTGAGATTTCTAAGCCAGTCTTTGTAATTGATTCCGGTCAGTCGGTTGGTCTCAAGAATACGGGTCAAAGGGTTTGAAGCCGACATTGTATCTGCAGAGAGTAAAGATTCTAGTTAGACTTTTGTACCTGATCCTAATCTGTTCTAAGGTCTTTTTAGAACAAATGTAACTCCCACTATTTTCTCGAATCCCTCACACTCCCCTGGTAGGAAAACGGAAATCCCACACGACTAGGGTTTCTAATGGGTACTGCGATCCCACCGATTTACATGCCACCTCACCTAACAGTTATTGGTGACACATAGATGGATGAGTGTACAACTCTTGTACAATGCTTCTCAAGCATGTTGCAGTGCAACTTGGTCTCTAAGCCATGAAGACCTCACCTAACAGTTATTGGTCCCATTTCTTAGTTAAGTCAGACCCACCGTATAACCGTAGGAATAAAGTCGTCATTGGGTCCTCACCTAACAGTTATTGGTGCCCAACCCCACTTTTACCCTACAACATCTCATGTCTATAGAGAGGTCCAGCCCCCCGATGCAACTTGACCACTGTGTCCAGCCGAGACAAATCAACATCAGAAAGGCCTTAGCAGCTCTACTACAGTGGAAGACCTATTGACTTAATATTGGTTAATCAGGTCTTAGTGTTTGCAACTTGAGCCCTTCATAAGAGGTAATCGAACAATTGGCCAGGTAAGCAGGTGGGAGGCTCCCCTTACTCAGAGAGTAAGGTCCTAATTAAGTAACCACCTTTCATGCTTTCCTAGATACCAATTAGATCAATTAATCTAATATGACTTGCTCATGTCGGTTCACTCTCGACTTGATTGAGGAGGTTTTGATTTAGGTCTCAATTGGGTTTGCTACATCACATGTAAACCTATCTACCCGACTCGCATTCACATCACATGCAAACGGCTCATCACAGGCAGTTATAATCGCAGCATCAAATTAAAGCTAAACTTTAAATAGGTGATGATTATGGATTCTAATTAGGTCGTATTACAAGCACATGCACATCAATCGATCAAGTGGTCTTCAACTCTTGAATTGGTTCTAAGCCTCCTTGATTCGATCCTTGATCAACTCTTGATCCCATCGCCATCAACCGCTTAGATCACCTTTCATCTCATGCCTTTGCTTCAACTTGATCGTTGATGTACATCACATCACAGAAATACAACCAGATGTAAAATAAAAATAAAAATAAATTACATCTCCTTTTAGGAGGCACGCAGGCCTCTCAAAACATCAAATAAGATGCATGCAAGCATCTGAAAAATTACATGACATCGCAGATCACATCGCAGGTCATTACATTTGATACCAAAAGGGTTTGAATCCTATGATCATCACCGTATGCAACAATTATAATTTTCAGATCTGAAAACTAACTGATTATATCATGACATAGGTCGCTGATCATGCTAATCATGATTTTAAACTTTGTAATCCCATTAACAATGCAATTAGAATCATCTTTTTATCACATAAAAATCAGCATGCAAAAATCAGCACCCCTGAAAAATCTGCATGCAGAATTTTTCAGCATGCATGATCATTCAATTTTCAGATCTAATAAGCCTTTAGATATTTAATTCTTACCTTAATCTACGAAGCCTAGGCTCTGATACCACTGTTGGGAACCCGCCCATGCCGCTGATATTTCAAAAATTTTTCAGATGGCAGCGGAATCGGCATGCACGGGTTCGACGTTCATCACATGAACGTTGTTTCGAGACCTTTCGTAATTAGGTAAGAATTAAAACTTTTAAAACTATTAGAAAGATCAAATCTTCACCTTGCGCGGGTAGATGATCACCGCAAATCTGAATTCGTGGTTTTTGGAAGAGGGTTCGCTTGAAGCCGTTCAAACGTCCGGCCTCTACGGGTATCCACACGAAGTAGAGGACCGATCAAATCTTTCTTGTCTTCCCGGGGTGCTAGCTCCCTTGCAAAGACTTCTTTTGATGGCTGATCTCCTCTCTTTCAATCAACCCTTGATTGTGCTTGAGAGGAGGAAGAAGAAGGATGAAGATGAGGAAGAAGAAAGAACCCCACGCAGCCTTCTTTTGTTCGCACGCGCTGAAGCCAAGGATGAAGACCAAGAGGAGGGAGACGCCTCCTCTTCTTTTCCCTTTGCTGATGGCGGCTGAACCAAGGGAGGAGAGGGAGAGGGTGGCCATGGCTTGGAGGAAGAGGAGAGAGCTTCTTCCTTGGGGCCGGCCCTTGTCCTCTTTTTATAAGGAGTGGAGCTCCTAACAATTAGGAGCTCCAAGACAATTTTCCAAAGAGGGGGCGCCGGCCCCCTCTCTTCATGTTGCCCTAGCCATGTGGAGAGGGGCTGATTCCCCTCTTACTTGGTTAACCTAATCCTCTTCCAAAGAGGATTAGGTGCCTCTCTCATGGTTTAATCCTAATCTAATTAGGATTAGCCAATTTTGGGTTCAATCTATGCTAGTCCTAATCCAATTAGGACTTGGATGAATCATGACTCAATTGAACTCTTCAATCCTAATCCAATTAGGAGTCATGTTGATTCATTAGATTAATAATTAATTTAGACTTAAGAAATCCTAATCCAATTAGGATTTGTTTAATTCTAGTCCTAATCCAATTAGGACTCTAATTTGAATCTAAAGTCCTAATCTGATTAGGACTCTAGGAATTCTACTCCAAGTAGGAATCCGATTTTGATTCTAAATTCCTAATCTCATTAGGATTGTAGGAATCCTATTCCAAGTAGGAATCCCAGTCCTACTCCAACTAGGATTCCCAGTCCTAATCCAATTAGGACTCTAGGAATCCGACCCGAAGTAGGATTCTTGTTTCAAGTCCAATTAATTTATTCCCTTTCCTTCTTCAACTTCTTATCAATCGAATTGATTACTCGTGATTCATAATCACTTTTCAACCATCGGATCGGTCAATACTTCTAGTGTGTGTGACCCCATAGGTTCTACTCTGACTGGTAGTGAGATATATTATGATCTCTATCACAATATCATTGAAAACTCCTTTCAATGGGTTGGAACGATTCCAACTCAACTCATTAGGGTTTATCGATCATCGAGATAATCCCTGTGAGTCCCACCATCCACCAGTGACACCTAGCAGCATGTAGTGGCTACCCTGCAGAATGGAATGATGAACCTCTAGGTGCAGTTAACATGTGATACAGTCCTACTATCGTGGATCCCTACAGGATGGAGGTCATGGACAACTCGTCAAACCCCATCGTCTGTCATATGTTAAGATTTATTCGACTTGAGTTCGATAGTGGAAAACTCTTTTTCCACTTTATATTACTGCCCTGGCCAAGGTCTTAGAACTCAGTCTAACAAATCACATAGGATCACTCCTCTTCTATCAAGGTCGATAGATTCCTTATAGGTGCATACCCTACTCCTACAGTGAACTTACTGCAGCCAATCTACACTGCATGGACCCATATGGCTAGAGACCATGTATGTGTGCAGTCAAACTACAATAACCTCACTGTGAGCAGCCGAAGCACCGCAGGTCAAAGGACCAGTCATACTACTGCAACATCAAGCAAGTCACTGACGAGTGGATAGACATCCAAGTGATTTCTTGTCTTGGTCACGCTCAGTACCCTTGTTCTCTAACAAGCACCTGCACTATCACTTCAGTGTCACTACACTGTGGACTCAAGTCTCGTCCATCCAGAGGGAAAGTGATCTGTGCACTGATCGGATCGATCACCGTCCTCGTGATGATCCATTGATCAGGAGCATTTAGAAATTAATCACCAATGATACATGGCTCAAATTCTCAACTCTTGAGAATATGTATCATCATCTTATTAATTCCTTGGACGATTCATAGACACATAAACAATATGAATGAAAAGATGCCTTTTATTTATTCAATAATAAATAGTCAAGTACAAAATTATGTCCCTAGAATCAACAATGTGTCAGCCAAATTGGCTTCTAGGGCATACATCTAACAAAAGATCCATTTATGGACTAAAGCAAGCATCTCGGAGTTGGAATACTCGTTTCAATGATGTAATCAATATGGGAGACCTAATGGATATGTTCCCAATCTTACAGAAGATGAACCACCTCTTAAACAGTACCTGGAGACTTTCCTTGGCTGCTAGAGGCATGGATCACTGGTTCTTTGATGGTGGAGGAGAACAAGAGCCGAGCGGAAATAGGCTCTTCTTTCTTATGGCCTAGGGTTCTTAGGGATGGCGGCTTACGTGCATGAGAGGAAGAGAAAAGAAGAGAAGAGAATTTTCAGGGAGAAAGGAGTCTTGTAATAACCCCAAAAAAATTTTTTTTTTTTTATAAAAAAAGGGATAGAATAGTCCTTTAAAATTGATATAAGGGGTAAAATTGGAAGGAATCAAAAGTTAATGGCATAATAGTAGATGCGTTGAAGTGTTAGGGGCAAAATGGGAAGGAATCAAAAGATAATGGCATAATTGCAGATATATCAAAGTGGCAAGGGCAAAATGGGAATTTAATAATATTAAACAAAGGGTGAATAGTGCTTTGATGTGATTTAAAGGGGGGTTTACTGTGGCTTTTGGAATGAAACCGAGAGACAGAGAGGGGTTCTCAGGCGACAGAGAGGAAGAAAAAAGAAGAAGAGGAGAGGAAAGGAAGAAAGGAAGAGGAAGAAGAAGAAGAAAAAGAAAGGGAAAGGAATCTCGGTTGCACTTCCAGCTGAAGGAAAAAATATAGATCTCCTTCCCCTCTACGCAAGGACCTCGATTTTCAAAAAGAAAAAAGTAAATATCCATCCATATCTAGTCTTTTGATGACATTAGGCTATACAAAGGGTGAATATAGTCTAGAGGGGTCGGATAAGGGTTGTAGAGGCGGTTAAAAGAAGAAGAATCGGATTTTGACAAATTTTTCCGGCACTACGAAAAAACTGTGTCGAAGTTCCAACTTCGGCGAATTATTTAGGGGGTCAAACGACCTCTGATAGCAATGCATGTTACCTCTTTAGAATTCCCTATGAGTGTAGAATGTTAGGTAAAAATTTCATCAAATTTGGAGTCCTGAAAGTGGATCAAACCCGGGATGAAGTAACCGGCTGTCGGTCCGGATTACTGTTCATCCGGGTGGAAAATAGGGGATTTCATGCTATAATAGGGTATTAAGCCTAGATCAAGCTAAAAGGGACCTTGTACTCGTGCAAGGGAGTCCGTAATACACATAAATGATGAGTTAATTAATAGAAAAAGAAAAAGAGAAAGAAAAAAAAAGATTTAGGGAACGGGGGAGTTGAATCAATTAAAGTTCCCTATATTATAATTGGCACGTAGATTATAGCCCTTGATACAAAACTAAATGTATTGTAAATGCATGTCACAGTTGGGCAAGAAGCTAGAGAACAAGAGGAAGAAGTCCCCTGCTGCCTACTGTAAAATTCTAGAGGCGTATCAAGGCCGTGCCGGATTGGCAGGTGAGTGGGAGTCATGTACTTTGCACCATGAGCATCCTTAATTCATTTTCATGAATGTCGCCAAGTGTGAATTGATTCTACTTGAGCATATTGATTGATATTGTAGTAGATTCCTCTATAATCTTGATTCTCCATGCTTGATTATTCTGTACATGCATTTGAGGAAACATTGAGAGGAATTACGAGGGGTTTATGAGTAATTAAATTGGATCTGAATTGTGAAATGACTTCTTTTGTAAATTGATTCCATTTCCTCTATTTCAAAGACTTGTAAGTGGTAGCCTTGATTATACTCTTTTATAAGTAATTAAATTGGATCTAAATTGTGAAATGACTTTTTTTGTAAATTGATTTCATTTTCTCTATTTCAAAGATTTGTAGAGCCCATTTCAGTGGTATATTGAGTTGCATTGCACACCCTTGACCCCTCACTCCCAAACCTGATGTTAGTTTATGATTGGGTCGGAGTCGAGTGAGTGGTAGTCTTAATTATGCTCCTTTTAGTAGAGTATTGGGAGGGTGCATTATGGCATTCATGCATGGCTTGACGGTATCTGCAGGACACCTATAGTCGATGGGGTTGAACATCGGCCTTTGTGCACATAGTAGCCTTCTGGGTGGGCGGAGCCCAGTCCCTTCCTAGGGGGGACACGGCCCTAGGCGTAGGATTGGCCAGTCCTACGACTTATATTCTGCTTGCCGCCGGGCATAGTAAGACCCCGCGAGATGCAGTATGGCTTTCCGCGGATGTAGAATTCCCGCGAGGTGCCGTTTAGTATATAGATGTGAGATGGATTTCTGTTCTGGATACTGGCTTGCATTTATATTATCAGTATGGTGTCTTATTCTGCATATGCATGTGATACTGGGGAGTTGTTGCTGGTTCGCCTGGGGCGTAAAACCCACCTCCCGATAGCTATCTAGCATTTATATTATTGGTATGGTGTCTTATCCTGCATATGCATGTGACAGTAGGGAGTTGTTGCTGGTTCGCCTGGGGCGTAAAACCTACCTCCCAATAGCTGTCTTGTTGATGATTCAGCATATTGACACCTGATTTGTATGTTCCAGCATTATGATCTGTTGAGCATATTCATGAGTAGTACATATGTTTACTCGATTATTCCATATATGCTTCAGATGAGTTGATTGTGATTGTGGTGATATTGATGATTTACTCCATATTCTTTATGTTGAGTTCATGTTCATCTTGTTATTGATCTGGAGATTTCACCTCGAGCCATGATTATATCTTGTCTCATGTGCATAGTACTCTCTACTCCACTCACTGAGTATTTATATACTCACTCCCCAGTTTGGTGTTTTTGATTGCAGGGCAGGTATTGTATAGAGAAGAGCAGGGTTAGAGATTGCCTGTTAGCTGTGCCACTCCATAGTATAGTATAGTATAATGTAGATAGAGGTTTATACCTTTTGGTGTATTATAAACCTTCTATTGTATATAGTGCATAGTTACAGTCATAGATCCTGTTGTGGATATGGGTTTGACCATGGATGGATTGGGAAGCAGGTATATATATATGTGTGCAGATCAGTTGTGTGCCTGTGATAATGTATTGCTATATATTGTCCAGGTTTATTATGTGACAGATTATGTGATTGCTGCTCTGACAGGTAGTGTGTTGTATGTATTGAGATAATCCTGACAGATCACTATAGGAAAAGTGATCATTTTGTGCATGTATCATGCCAAATTTTTCAAGATCTATTGATGATTGATAGGTAGTAGGGTTCTACGCGGTGGCTGGTGGCCTTATGCCTACCCGCACCCTAGGACCGTCGCGGCGGCCCGCCGGGAACGGGGCGGGGGTCGTGACAAGTCTCATATGATTTCATTCCATCCATACACAAAAGACGTGAGTGTATATATACATGGTTAATCATGACCCAAATCCAAAAACTTTCCTAGGCTAAACCACGTGAGAAAGCACTCAACCCAAGCCTATGTACACCCATTGACTTGCATGCTCTCTCTCCCTTTAAGCCTCAACCTAGCCCAATAACAGTTAGCGACCTCAAGACCCAAGTACTTGAGTCTCAAGCAGGTAGAAGACCAAATCTCGTCTCTACCTAAATCTGAAACAGACCAGGAGTCGACTCTTTAACAGCATGAGTCGACTCTTGCTCTTCAGGAGTCACCTCTTTAACAGCATGAGTCGACTCTTGTTCTTCAGGAGTCGACTCTTTAACAGCATGAGCCGACTCTTATTCTTCAAGAGTCGACTCATGAATAGCATGAGTCGACCCTTACACTGTTTTCACTGTAGTTTCTTACATTCCTTGCTTTGGATGCACCACACTTGTGCCCACAATCAAATCGTTTGATTTCATAAAGAACGAAGATGAATCATGTGTGTACAAAAAGGTCAGTGGAAGGGCTATAGTATTTTTCGTATTGTACGTGGATAATATACTCCTGATTGGGAATGATATTCCCATGCTCACATCGGTCAAGTTATGGTTGTCTAAGGAGTTCTCCATGAAAGACCTAGGTGAAGCATCTTATATTTTCGGGATTAAGGTCTATAGAGATAGATCTAAGAGGATGCTAGGCCTATTACACAAAATGTACATAGAGAAAGTGCTGAGGAGGATCAACATGGAAAACTCTAAGAGGGGATTGTTACCCCTAAGGCATGGGATAAATCTCTCCAAGAAGATGTGCCCTAAAACATCTGAAGAGATTCAGCGCATGAGTAGGATCCCTTATGCTTCGGCAATAGAGAGCCTCATGTATGCCATGCTATGTACTCGACCTGATATAGCATATGTTGTGAGTATCACGAGCAGATATCAAACGAATCCAGGCGAGGAGCACTAGATAGCTGTGAAGAATATCCTTAAGTACTTAAGAAGGACTAAGGATATATTTTTGGTCTTTGGGGGAGGCACTGAGTTAAAAGTAGAAGGATACACTGATTCAAATTTATGACTGATCCTGATGATAGAAAGTCTACATAAGGATATGTATTTTTATGCAATGAAGGATCGGTAAATTGGAAGAATTCCAAATAACTGATTATTGCAGATTCAACCATGGAAGCAGAGTACATTGCCGCATCGGATGCTGCGAAGGAAGCGTTCTGGTACAAAAAGTTTGTCGAGGAGCTAGGTGTCATGTCATCAGATGCCACATCCCTTTTCTGCAACAACAAACAGCGCCATAGCACTAGCTAAAGAGCCAAGGTCTCACCAGAAGTCCAAGCACATAGAGCGGTGATTTCATCTAATTCACGACTACCTCGAAAAGAAGTATGTAGAGGTGGAGAGAGTAGACTCCACTGATAACATGGTGGACCCATTCACTAAGCAGCTGAGTCAGAAGAAATTAGAAATTAGAAGTTCATCTTGAGAAGATGGGACTTAGATACATGTCTAATTGGCTTTAATGCAAGTGGGAGATTGTTAGAAGTATGCCCTAAAAGCCAATGTGGCTGACGCATATTTGTAATCTAGGGTATAAATTTGTAATTTGATACTTATTAATAAATAAGATTGGGCAATTTATTTTTCATTCATGTTTGTATGTGTCCATGAATCGTCCAAGAAATTAATAGATGATGACACATATTCTCAAGGAGTTGAGAATTTGAGGCATGTGTCATTAGGTATTAATTTCTAAATACTTCTGATCGATGGATCCATCATGAGGGACGGTGATCGATTCGATGAGATTAGTGCATAGATCACTTAGTCAGATGGATGAGTCTCGAGTCCATAGTGTAGAGACACTGAAGTGATTATGCAAGTACTTGTTAGAGAACAAGGTACTGAGCATGACCAAAGAAAGTAGTCGCATGGATGTCTATCCACTCGTCAGTGACTACTTATGCTGCAGTTGTATGACTGGTCCTTTGACCTGCGATGCCTTAGCTATTCACTGTGAGGTTGCTATAGTTTGACGAGCATGTGAACTTGGGCCCTAGCCATTCGGATCCTTGTAGTGCGGATTGGCTGCAGTAGGTTTATTTTGGAATAGGGTTGCATCTAGATGGAATCTATCGATCTTGATAGATTAGGAGAGATCCTATGTGATTTATGAGACTGAATTTGATAAATTTCTGGAATAGGGTTTGACGAGTTATCCATAACCTCCATCACGTCGGGATCCATGATAGAGAGACTACGCTAACTGTACCTAGAGGTTCAGATATTCTATTTTGCTAGATTGCCACCATATACTGCTAGGTATCACTAGTGGATTATGAGACTCGAAGGCATTCACTTGGTAATCAATGAACCTTGAGAGTAGAACTGAAATTGTTTCAGTCCACTGAAAAGGGTTTCAGTGATATTGAGATAGAGATCTCAATATATCTCACTACCAGTCAGAATAGAACCTACGGGGTCACACACATAGAGGATTTAATTAGTCAGACTATCATAATTATGATTTAGAATCACAATTCATGTCAATTATCAATGTGATTGGTGATTGAATTAACCCACTAAGTGCTAGTAAGTTAATGAAAGGAAAATTAAGTGGAATTTATTGCAATTGGATTGCAATTGGGCTGATTTAATTAGCCAAATCAAATTGAGTTCGACCCAAACTGATTTGGGTTTGATCCAAATTGATTTGGGTTCATGATTGGGTCAATTTGATGAAACCAGGCTTTGTGCGGATTTTAAAGTCCACATGTCGTCGTAGAATGAATATGACTTAAGTCGTGTTCACACTATGCGGACTTTAAAGACCACATGACATCATAGGATATAAATTCCGTAAGTCATATGCAGACTTTAAAGTCCACATGTCATCGTAGAATGAATATGATTTAAGTCGTATTCACACTATGCGAACTTTAAAGTCCACATGGCACCATATGGTTTAAGCCTAATCAGATTAGGCTTAATCTAGATCCATAGACACTTGTCATGCATTGATTTGATGGCACTGGGTAGGTGTCGGTGTGCAATAAGTCTCTGGAGATCTCACCAACTAAACATATCTCATATTGTCTAAAGATCAGAGTGAGTACCATACCATAGGGTAGAGAGGCCCTCGTCCTAGTCACAGCCTCATGCATCTGTCTGATCATCATAGCTGGGAGATTCAGGGGAATGCCTTGAGTAACATGCACCATAATGGCCAAATCTCTCTCGGATACATGGTCGAATCTCCCACTCTTCAAAAACAGTATCCGACCGATGAAGTTATGAAGCAATCTGATCTCAGTAGAGAAGGCACTGGCTACCAGATCATCAGAGTAGTTGATCTCATCTCTCTCCATGATCAACTGTAAAGCTCTGATCCTATCCTCTGGCCTATCTGCTATGGCACCCTCACAAGGAAGATGGAGCAAATGTCCTAGACTCTCCTCAATAACATGGATCTCAACCCCTCGAACCTCGGACATGAGCCCGCCTGCACCGACCCGTAGGGTAACATAAAACTTACGAACTAAACCCGGCTAGGTATGTAGGTCTAGGAAGCAGAGGTACTTCCATCCTTGATGCTTGATCCAACCACTTAGCCTAAATCCTTCTTGATCCAAAAATTCAAAGTTTATGTGCCTACCTGTCGTTACCGGTCTCCCCGCATATCTAGCAAGCAAAATCGAAGGGGAAGGCGGTTGGGGAGGCTCTACTCATGGCTCAGCTCGTGGAGGTACTGTAGATGGCCCACTAGCTTGCTCTTCCACAGTAGAACTACGTGTCACTCTGCTAGATCGCTTGGCCACGACTCGTTTGGGTCTCATTTTGACCTAATCTTCCTTTTGATTTGATCTACCGGCTTGGGAGAGGGTGGAAATGGAGTTTACCGACGATTGTAGTGAATGGAGGAGAGGAAACAGTGTTTCTAGGGATCTAGAATGAATGGAATGACCTAAATAGTGTTCTCAGCCAGCCCTAAAAAATAAGGGACCCGTCGTCGAGTCGACCCCAGTTTTTGCTTAGGTCGGCTCGCGTGGGGTCAACCCCACTTATATCTCGGGTCGACCCGAGTTCCGACCCCAAAAAAAAAAAATTTTGATGTTTCAGTTTTTTGATCCTTACCAAATTTCTATGGATCACTGATATACATGAGAGGAAGCTTTAAATCAATGATTTTATCAATGTTTCATAGGATTTAGGAAATGAGAGGAGCGTATCATGAAACATTTTTTCTTTTCTAAGCAAAGGGGTCATATACTCCTAATTCTCTTCTAAGCATACAAAATCTATTTTCACTAAGAGGCTTTGTAAATATATCAGCCAATTGATTTTTCGTGCACACATGTTCAACATTTATATTCCCATTTTGCACATGATCTCTTATGAAGTGATACCTTATTTCAATATGTTTTGCTTTAGAGTGTTGTACAGGATTTTTAGTTAAATTGGTTGCACTTGTATTATCACATTTTATGAAAATCTTATCAAGCTTAATTCCATAATCCTCTAATTGTTGCTTAAGCCATAATACTTGAGCACAGCAACTTCCAGCTGCAATGTATTCGACCTCAGCCATTGACAGTGCAACTGAATTCTACTTTTTGCTAAACCATGATACTAGATTTGCACCTAAGAATTGATATATCCCATTAGTGCCTTTTCTATCTAGTTTGCATCCAGCAAAATCCGCATCTAAGTATGCAATTAGTTCAAAACATGAATTTCTAAAGTACCATAATCCTATGCTAGATGTACTTCTTAGATACCTAAGAATTCTTTTAACAGCAGATAAATGTGATTCTTAGGATTAGACTGAAATCTAGCACACATTCCAATACTAAACATAATATTAGGCCTACTAGCAGTAAGATAAAGCAAGAATCCAATCATACCTCTATAGAGTTTAGTGTCAATGCTCCTACCTTTTTCATCTTTATCCAACTTACTAGTAGAATTCATCGGAGTTCCTATTTCTTTGTAATCTTCTTTCCCAAACTTCTTGAGAATTTTTCTTGTATATTTGGTTTGGTGAATGAAGATCCCTTCCTTAGTTTGCTTGATTTGGAGTCCGAGGAAGAAATTAAGTTCTCCCATCATGCTTATCTCGAACTCACTCTGCATTAACTCAGCAAACTCTTTTTACAAGGAATTGTCGGTAGCACCAAATAGTATGTCATTTACATATATTTGCACTACAAGAAGATTTCTATCTTTTCTTTTAATGAATAGTGTTTTATCTACATTTCCTCTATTGAACTTATTATCTAGCAAGAATTTGCTTAGTCTATCACACCAAGCTCTAGAAGCTTGTTTCAAACCATATAGTGCCTTGTGCAATTTAAATACATGTTCGGAAAATTTATGATCTTCAAAATCGGGAGGTTGTTTTACATATACTTACTCTGTTATGTAACCATTCAGAAAGGCACTCTTTACATCCATTTGATATAATTTAAAATCCATATAGCAAGTAAATGCAAGTAGTAATCTAATAGGCTCCTAATCTAGCAACTGGGGCAAAGATTTTCTCAAAGTCAATTCCTTCTTCCTGATTCTAACCCTTAGCTACTAGCCTAGCCTTGTTCCTAGTTACTATTCCATTTTCATCGAGTTTGTTTCTAAATATCCATTTGGTTCCAATAATAGTTTTGTTTTTAGGTCTTTTAATTAATGTCCATACATCATTCTTTTAAATTGATTCAATTCTTCTTGCATGACATTGATCCAATTTACATCATGTTCGGCTTCTTCATAAGTTTTAGGCTCTATTTGAGATACAAAGGCAAGATAGTTATTAATGTTTCTTAGATAGGATCGAGTTCTTACCCCTTATGATGGATCATCTATTATTAAGTCTTTGGGATGACCATGTGCATACCTCCATTCTTTAGATAGATCTGATGTTGTGGTGAACTATGATCATCTTCCTTTTTCTTCCTCACCTTGCTGTGATGTATCCTCTTGCTCATGATTCGGTGTATCATGAATACTTAGGTTCTCAAGCTCGAATGTTCCTATATCATCATCAAAAATATTTTTCTTCCTAGAGGTCTCACTGTTAGTTTCATCAAATATAACATTTATTGATTCTTCAACAACCATAATGCTCTTGTTGAAAACTCTGTATGGCCTACTAGATGTAGAGTATCCTAAGAAGATACCCTCATCTGACTTGGCATCAAATTTACTTAAATTCTTCTTGCCATTATTTAAAATATAACATCGACAACCAAAAACTCAAAAATATTTGATAATTGGTTTCTTATTCTTCCAAAGTTCCTAGGAAGTTTTTTTTATTATTGGGAGAATTAAAACATGGTTTAAAATATGGTAGGAGGTGTTTACAGCTTCAGCCCAAAAGTACTTTGAAAGATTTGACTCACATAGCATGGTGCGAGCCATTTCTATCAAGGTCCTATTTTTTCTTTCAACAACCCCATTTTGTTGAGGCATTCTAGGTGCTGAAAATTGATGAGATGTTTCATTTTCATTACAAAATTCTTCAAAGTGTTGATTTTCAAATTCGGTTTCATGATCACTACGAATTGAGATTAGAGTGGTGTTCTTTTCAGTTATAACATTTTTGTAGTATTTCAAAAAGGCTGAAAACGCTTCATTTTTATGTGTAAGAAATGACACCCATGTATATCTTGAAAAATCATCTACAATTACTATTCCATACTTTTTGCCTCCTAGACTTGCAGTTCTAGTTGGTCCAAATAAATTCATATGGATAAGCTGTAATGGCTTACTAGTTGAGACTATGCTCTTAGATTTGAAGGATGACCTTGTTTGTTTACCCAATTGACATGCACCACAAATTTTATCCTTTTCATAAGTTAATTTTGGTAAACCTTTCACTAACTCCTTTTTAACTAACTTTGAAATTAATTCCATACTAGCATGACCTAGTCCTCGGTGCCATAGCCAACTAGTTTCATTTATCTTATCCTCATTGGCAATTAGGCATAATCCATTTTTCTTGCCTAGATCGTCAAGGTCTACTATGTAAATGTTCCCATGCCTATGTCCTATGAGCACAATACTATTATCTTTGGGACTAGTGATTATACATGCTGAAGATTTGAAAGAAACTTTAAAACTTTTATCACAAAATTGACTTATACTTAGCAAATTATATTTTAGACCATCAACCAACAAAACATTATCTATGAATGTAGATGAAGTGATACGAATTTTATCCTTTCCAATAATGTGACCTTTGGCGTTGTCCCCAAAGGTTACCACTCCACCATCTTTAGATTTCACGGTGATGAATTGATCCTTATCACCTGTCATATGTCTTGAACAACCACTATCTAGATACCATAGTTGATTCTTCTCATTGGTTGTAAGATATACCTGCAAGTAAAATCAAGGATCCATTTTAGATACCCAAACTATGTTGGGTCCTTTAGGGTTAGTAGTTATAGTTCCTTTTGGAGCCCAAATTTTCTTAAATCTTGATTTACCTTTTACATTTAATTTTTGGTTATTGTTAAGTTTTCTAAAATCGTATTCATATGCTTTATGCCCTATTTTGTTACAGCAATAACAAGTAATGTTTTCTTTTTTGGATTTTACAAATATATTCTTCAAATATTTTTGCTTTTTGTTTGTTCTATACCCTAATCCTGCTTTATCATAAACATCTCTTTGACTATCAAGAATCATGTTAAATTTAATTAAGCTGAGTGTAAATTTATCTGCTAGAGATTTATATTTTTCTACTTCTCCTTTTAGTTTAATGTTTTCATTAATTTGATCTTTAGTTTTATTAGTAAACTTCTTACTTAATGTTTCATAATCATTAGATAGTTTTAGCTTATCTTGCATTAGTGTCTGATTTTCATTCCTTAAAATTTTATTTTTAGGAATAAGCTTCTTATGTTCTTCCATAAGATCTAGAAAGGCATCATACAATTCATCTACAGTAAAATCACAATCAAGTTCAGCATCTACCTAATCGTTGTTTGCCATGTAACACACTTGAGCTGTATGTTGCTGATTTTTCTCTTCTGAACTTGATTCCTCACTCTCACTCCATTCAGCCATGAGAGCTTTCTTTTTGAGTTTTCTTGCCATCAATTTTAATTGTGGACAATCTATTTTGAAGTGCCTGGGCTTATTGCATTCATAACAGATTGGCACTTTTCTTTTCTTTTTTGTCCTTACTCTTTTCTTTGCTCGTGTTGCTTTTGGAGAATGGCTTCATTTTGTGAAGTCCTTTCTTATTTCTTATGAATTTTCTGAACTTCTTGGCAAGTATAGCTACTTCTTCCTCATTGTACCCCTCTTCATCATCGGACTCATCCGACTCACTGTCTTCTTTAGGAATTGTGGACTTCAAGGCAATTGTCTTCTTTTTCTTGCCTTCTTCTTTCAAATTTTGCTTTATTGTTAGCTCATGGGTCATGAGAGACCCTAGAAGCTCCTCTAGCTGAAATATATTGAGGTCTTTGGCCTCTTGAATTGCAGTCACCTTGGCCTCCCACATATGCGGTAGAGACCTGAGAATTTTGCGTACCAATTCAGAGTTAGAATAAGATTTGCCTAAGCTTTTGAACCATTGATTATGTCGGTGAATCTTGTGAACATTTCAGTTATGCTTTCAGAGGATTCCATTTTAAACAATTCGTATTTGTGGACTCGCATATTTATCTTAGATTCTTTAACTTGGTTTGTACCTTCATGTGTGACCTCTAATCTATCCCAAATTTTCTTAGCTGAATTATATGTTGATATTCTATTGAACTCATTTGCATCTAGTGAGCAATAGAGGACATTCATGGCTTTGGCATTAAGTTGAGTCATCTTCTTATCATTATTATCCCATTCCTTTTGTGGCTTAGGGATGACCGTGCCATCTAGGCTAATAGTGGGTGTGTGCGCTCCTTCAACTATGATTCTCCATATATCATAGTCTACTGCTTGTATAAATATTCTCATTCGTGCTTTACAATAAGTATAATTAGTGCCATTAAATAAGGATGGTCTATTTGTTGATTGTCCCTCGGATAGAGAGCTACCTATATGAGTTGTCATGATCTTTGGCTTTTGATTGTTAGATCAATAATTAATATAAGAGCACCTGCTCTGATACCATTTGTTGCCCAAGATAACAACCCAAGAGGGGGGGTGAATTGGATTTTCTAAATTTTTAAGATCTTACTTAAGGTGATAGATGTATGAGTAATTTATCTTGTGTTAATTATATATGTGCAGTGGAATTAAAAAGAGAGAACACAATGCAAACACACAAGAGGTATAGTGGTTCGGTGCTCTCCAAAGCACCTACGTCCACTCTTCAAGCGTCCCCTTGGAAATTCACTATAATCCCGCGGATTATAGTTGGATTGTTTTACCGGACTCTCAATTCAAAAATCCTACAATTGGTTTTATGGGATCACCAATAACATAACCGTTGGTTTTATGGGTTTACCAACAACCTACACCGTTGGTTTTGCAGGCTCATCAATAAACCCTACAAGAAATAAAAAGGAGAGTTTAAAGCTCCAAAATGAGAAAGTAATACAATAATGCACTTAAAGAAGAGTTTAAAAAGTATTTATCGCTTTGTAGATTGCTCTTCTCTTCTTTGCTAATGTTGCTTCACTCCTTAAGGGGTTGGTAGAGCTCTTAAATACTCTTGAAGACTGCTCAACCACCTTCTTTTAGAATTTAAATGAAGCACAATTGATGAAGACACTTGGACTTTCTTTTCTCTTGAATGCACTCTTGATTTTTGCAAAAGATTCTTTCCCCTGATGAATAGTGCCTCTGAAATACTTTTCCAACCTCTATTAGTCACTCCCTAGCTGTTGGAATGGAGAAACTAACCGTTTCTAGCCGTTGGAGACTGAAAATGTACTTCTACATGACTAGCCATTATGCTATCAATTGTGCTAAGGTCGACCCAAGCAAATCTGGGGTCGACCCAAGTTACTATTCCACAGACTGGGGTCGGCTCCAGCTATAATGGGGTCGACTCAAGCTTGGCTGGGGTCGGCCCTCTTAGAGTTTCCAGAGACTTGTCTTTTTGTCATTCTGGGCTGGGGTCGACTCAACTTCTCTTGGGGTCAACTCAAACTTTCCTGCGGTCGACCCTCTTAGGGATTCCAGAGACTTGATTTTCTGACTCTTCAGGTTGGGGTTGACTCATACTTTCCTGGGGTCGACCCAAGCTACAGTGGGGTCAACTTAAAGTTATATGGGGTCAGCCCTCTCAGAAATTTCAGAAAGTTGTTTTTCAGGCTCTTTTGGCTAGAGTCGGCTCATCCTCTTGGGTTCGACTCAACCTGGGGTCTACTCATGGTTTCTTGGGGTCGACCCTAACTCTGTGCCATTTGTGCCATTTTATGCCAAAATGAACCAAAACGTGCCAGGATCGACTCCATTACTTCTGGAGTCGACTCCAACTCTGTGCCAAGTGTTCCAAGGGTGTGCCACATCATGCCAGGTCGTGCCTAATGTATCAGGATCGACTCCAAACTACTTTTGGTCGACTCTAACTCTTTTTTTCTGCACTTGAAGGTTAGTTTAGCACATTGAAGTAATAAAAAGTTATTCCAACTAAATTGATGAAGTATGGCACATTCAAGTTTCATTTGTTTCTACTAACAAAAATACGGAAATACCCCTTATAAAGAAAACTTCACTCTTAGTTTGGACAAACTGAAAATTAGATTTTCTCTCAAGTTCTTCTAGTAGATTTATCCTTGGATAAGTTCTTGAAGGTCATATTCAACATTGTAGAAGAGTGTATCATGAATGTATCAAGATTGTAGAATGTATCGAGGGTATATCACTTCTCAACATTGTAGAAGAGTGTATCATAAATGTATCAAGATTGTAGAATGTATCGAGGGTGTATCACTTCTCTCTTCCTTGAGTGTCTATTTACTTGATTAACTTTGTTAAATGCATTGGTACTTCCATATGGCCTTCATGATTTTGTAAACATCAAAATAACATTATGATTCTCATAGAGGGTGTATAGACTTCGCATAATGATGTCATTGTAGTTTTCTTAACCATCACTAAATATGATGTAAAATGTATTGTAGTGAATAATGGAAGCTTTGTGAATGTATAATTTTATAAGATTTTTTGCAAGATAAATCTGTCTGTTGGTTGATTAAAGAGGATCAACTCTCCTTTGATCGAATTCTCAGATTACCCCATCTCCATGGTGGAGTTTATCTCCCTCCCAATCATAGCTAGCCAAGCCTTAAAGCCAGCAACCACAATGCTCAATTTTTTGGTTGTAGAAGTCTCATTAGTGTACAATGCCATCCTAAGTTGACCTAGGTTGAACATCCTTTGCACCATTGTGTCTGTCTACCACTTATGAAGTTTCCAATCGGATATGGCATAGGAGAAGTTGGTGGTGACCAAACACTAGTTTGTTAGCGCTATATGGAAACTTTTTGAGGAAAGAAGCCTATGGAAGAACTCCAAATTGAAGGCTTCGATACTCGTGATGAGCAAAAATAGAAGCAAGGGGAACCAATCGAGAAACTCCTCTAAGTTCCTCTCAGCAAAGCGGACCCAAGCAGGATAATCAGACCCAACCTCAATGAAACTCCCAATCTCAGTTGATGAATTTTCTTCATATAAACACTGATGTCTTCACCTAGTCAGCCTCCAATATGTCAGGTATAAGCACTGATGCGATTGTTCATAGGTAATGTGTGGACCCACATTTAGACAAGTTTGGCAGAAAAAAAGGAACTCCACTCCCAAGAGGCAACAGACCGTTAATGAGGAGGTGGACCAACTTCATCTAGGAAGTCTCCTACCCCAACTGTTTAGCAAACATCATTCTTGCGAAGAAGACTAACAAGAAGTGCTACCGTGTATTGATTTCACCGATCTCAATAAAGCTTGTCTCAAGGACAGTTTTCCACTACCAAGGATCGACTAGCTTGTCGATGCAATGTTTGATAACATATGCTAAGCTTCATGGATGCGTTCTTGAGCTACAATTAGATACAGATGGTACCAACGATAAAAAAAATTTCCTTCATCATTGATAAAGGCCTATACTGCTACAAGGTTATGCCATTTGGACTAAAGAAGATTGGAGCCACTTACCAGAATTCGGTCAACAAGATATTCAAGTATTAGATCGGTCGCAACATGGAGGTTTATGTTGATGACATACTAATAAAGAGCAAGAAGACCAAGTAGCATGTGACCAACCTACTGAAGGCATTCACTACTTTGAGAAAGTACTGCATGAAGGTCAATCTAAGCAAGTGCACTTTTGAAGTTACTGTAGAAAAGTTTCTCAGATTTACGGTCACTCAGCACGGAATTGAAGCCAATCTAGAAAAGATCCATGGAGTGATGAAAATGATACCATCAAAGATGAAGAAGGAGGTCTAGCACTTAGCAGGCCAAATCACGACATTAAGCAAGTTTGTGGCAAGATCAGCCGAAAAATGCTTACCTTTCTTCAAAGCATGGAAGATTAAATACCTTTAGTGGTTTGAGGAGTGTTATATCGCCTTTGACCAACTCAAGCAATATCTTAGCTCACCATCCCTCCTCACCAAACCAAGTCTAGGGATATTCTGTATCTCTACATTGCAGTATGTCTTTATGCCGCAAACTCAGTCCTCATCCATGAAGAAGATGGAGTATAAAGGCCAATCTATTACATGAGTCGAGCTATCTGAGGCATAGAGATAAGGTACCCTAAGCTTGAAAAGGGACCCTATGCTCCTATTCACCTTGGCTAGAAGACTGCAAACCTACTTTCAGTCCCATTCCATCATTGTGTAAAAGACCAACCATTGAGACAAGTTCTTCAGAAGTTGAATGCATCATGAAGGCTGACTAAATGGGCAGTTGTGCTTGAGGAGTTCGACATTCACTATCTATCCCGACCAACCATCAAAGATCAAGCACTAGCCTACTTCCTCGTGGAAGGCATGATTTCTAAAGATACAGAGGTCAGCACAGAGCCATAAAAATACAAACTAGAAGATCCTTAGATGCTCCATGCAGACAGATCCTCCAACCAAATAGAAGTGGAGTCGGGCTAATCCTCACTAGCTTGGATGGAGTTGTGGAAAAGTATACCTTGTGTTTTGGCTTCAAGGCATCCAACAACCAAGCCTAGTGTGAGGCTTGCTTCATCAACCTTAAGGTCACCCAAAAACTTGAGTTCGACTGAAGGTTCTCAGCGAATCCCAGTTGATCGTCAGACAAGTTTGAGGAGACTTTGAAGCAAGGGTTCCCTTGATGGCTAGATATCCTCAAAAGGTTAAGGGCATCACAACCTTTGAGGAGTTTAAGGTCCTATAGATTCCTCATTCAAAATATGCTAGGGCCGACCTACTTTCAAAGCTCGCCACCTTAGAATGAGCTGACCTGCAGAAGATGGTCTATTTTGAAGTGTTCGACAAGCCGAGCATCGAGGAGAAGCCAGCTTCAGTTCTACAAGTAGATCTTAAGTCGAGCTGAATTAACCTCCTCATCAATTACCTTTGAGATAGAAGACTTCCTGAGGATAGGTAGGAAGCTCATGGGATTAAGAATCAACCCTCACACTACATCCTTCTAAAGCGGAAGCTCTACAAGGGGTCATGCATCCTACCTCTCCTTCGATGTTTCCAACCTTCTAAAGCTAAATAAAAACCCTATTAAGAAATTTGTTAGAACCACTTGGGGGGCAGGGCCTTATCTTACAATGTCCTCTAACAAAGCTATTATTGGCCAACTATCCAGAATGTTGTAGCTAACTTTGTGAAGTGGTGTGGCCAATGCTATTGACTCA
The DNA here is from genome assembly GCF_009389715.1 of Phoenix dactylifera. Taxonomy (NCBI): domain Eukaryota; kingdom Viridiplantae; phylum Streptophyta; class Magnoliopsida; order Arecales; family Arecaceae; genus Phoenix; species Phoenix dactylifera. The sequence goes on along the minus strand of NW_024067785.1, from coordinate 438,386 downwards.
CAAACATCTAGTGACATCGGATGGCCCTTCTCACATTGATTAGCACTCTTTGGCCTTTTGCCCAGTCGAGCATGGACATTCTTAGATCTTTCCCAAAGACAACCGAGCAAAGAAAGTTTCTGAAAGTGGCCATTGACTACTTTACAAAGTGAGTCAAGGCCGAGCCATTAGCTCGAATCACTAAGAGAACATCCAGGAATTTGTCTGGAAGTTCATTGTATATCAATTTGGGCCTCCTCGAGCCATCAACACCAATAATGGAAGGCAGATCAACAATGTCCGCTTTACAGATTTTTGCACCGACCTTCATATAGATTGTTAGCTCACCTCAGTCGGACTTCCTTAGGCCAATGGGGAAGCTGAGGTGATCATCAGGATCATTCTATAGGGCCTGAAGGCTTGGCTAGATCGAGCAAAGAGGCTCTAGGTGGATGAGCTCCATAGTATTTTTTAGGCTTATCGAACTACTCACTGAACTCCAATGAAAGAAATATTCTTCATGAAATCAACACCTAAGAGGGAGGGTGAATTAGGTATCTATAAAAATAATGGCAAGTTAAAATAAATACTAAACAATCACAATAATAGTAAATATTAGCAATTAATCCAACCAAATAAGATATATAAACACAAGTAAAGAGAGTTAGGGATAGAGAGATGAAGCCAATATTATGAGGTGGTTCGGCCAAATTCTTGTCTACATCTACCTTCTCCCAAGGATAGCTCCGTCTTGAGATTCCACTAGTTGTAAAACTCCTTATAATATATAAGTTGGAGACCACCAAGTTGCAACAACACCACAATTTGAAAACCACCAAGTTGTTAGGAGTATGCCCTAGAAGTCAATTTGGTAGACGCATTGTAATTATTCCGAAGGCATAAAATTTGTACTTGATCTTTTATTAATTAATAAAATCAGGCACTTTGTTCATTTATGTTATTATGTGTTCATGAATTGTCCTAGGAATTAATAAAATAATAATACATATTATCAAGAGTTAAGAATTTAAGGCATGTGTAATTAATAGTTAATTTCTGAATAGCTCCTAATCGATGGATCATCATGAAGAACGGTGATCGATTCGATGAGATTAGTGCACGGATCACTTTTCTTGATGGACGAGTCTTAAGTCCATAGTGTGGGGACACTGGGATGACTGTGCAAGTGCTTGTTAGAGAACAAGGGTACTGAGCGTGACCAAAGCAAGAAGTCACTTGGATGTCTATTCACTCGTTAGTGACTTACTTGATACTGCAGTCGTATGACTAGTACTTAGACCTGCGATGCCTCAGCTAATTATGGTGAAGTTGCTGTAGTTTGATGAGCACATAAACATGGGCCCTAAGGGTCCTTGTGGTGCAGATTGGCTGCAGTAGGTTTACTGTCGGATTAGGATTGCATCTAGATGGGATCTATCGACCTTGATAGATTAGGAGAGATCCTATGTAATTCATGAGACTAAGTTCGAAAGACCTTGGCCAGGATAGTTCTGGAAAAAGAGTTTTCCAATCTTGAAATTGAGTCAAATGAATATGACATAAGATAGACTATGGGGTTTGACGAATTATCCATAACCTCCGTCATGTCGGGATCCATGATAGAGGTACTATATTATACGCTAACTGCACCTATAGGTTCATCCCTTCCATTCTGCTAGGTTGTCACTATATGCTGCTAGGTGTCACTAGTGGATTGTGAGACTCGAAGGCATTCACTTGGTGATCAGTGAATCCTAAGAGTAGAGTTGAAATCGTTTCAACCCATTGAAAGGAGTTTCGATGATATTATGATAGAGATCATAATATATCTCATTACCAGTCAGAATAGAACTTACGGGGTCATACACATTAGAGGTTTTGATCATTCCGACGGTTGGATTATGATTTGGAATCAAAATTAAAATTGATTGTCAATTTGATTGACAATTAGTTTAACCCGCTAAGAGTTAGTGAGTTAAAGAAGAAGGAATCACAATTGGATTGCAATTTAATTGATTTAATTGGACCTAATTAAATTAGGCTTAACCTTATTGAATAAGAATGGGAAGGCCTAATTAATTAGAACTCCTTATTAGATAAGGAACATGATTCATGAAGTCCAATTCAAGTCCTAATTGGATTAGGATTCATATAAATCAATTTGGAGGACACATTGGGTTCTAATTGGATTAGAATTTAATTAATTAGGTGGGACCATGTAATTCCTAATTGGATTAGCAGACCCACGCATGGAAGGAAGGGAGGGAACCCTCCCTCCATGCGTGTGGAGCAAAGAAGGAAAGAGGGAGGGGTGTCCGCCCCTGCTCCTTCTCACACGCATAAAGAAAGCAGGGGCGTCCGCCCCTCCTTTCCTATAATGGCCCCACGCCATGTGGAGGGGCAGATGCCCCTCCTCCTCCTTGTTCACGCGGATTACCACATGGCATGAGCACATCCCTTGGATTCTCTTCAAACTCTTTTAAGTAAGGGTTGCGATAAAATTAAATAAGGGGTGTTGCAGATTTTGGAGGGATAAATCAAGGAGTGATTGATCTCTGAAATTATTCCATATTTGTATAGGCATGAGATGCCTACTTAAAGGGCCCTGGCATGAAGCATGAAAGCATTGAAGCCCTCCTGCTGCCGCCACCCTCTCTCCCTTCTCCCTCCTTGGCATGAGCAAAAGAAGAAGAAGAAGAACCGCCATCCTCTTCTTCCTCCTCTTCGACGTTCATCATCTTTCTTCTTCTTCCTCTCAAAGTAATCAAGGAGTTGATTAAAAGGAGAGAAATTCAGCCATCAAAGGTGATCTCTACAAGAGAGCTAGCACCCCGGTGAGATCTTGGAGCGATCTATACCTCATGTGGATACCTGTAGAGGTCAGACGCTTGTGCGGCTTCAAGAGAACCAGAAATCCTACGATCATCAGATAGCGGTGAAGTTCTATCCGCTCAAAGGTAAAGATTAGATCTTTATAAATTCTATATAATTAGAAATTGTAGTAGATCTGAAATTAAACTAGTCTTTTAATTTTAATCTTTTCTTTAGATTTCATAAATCTGAGTTAGAGAACTCTAGAAAATTTTTGAAATCTACGTTCCCTAGAACGTTTATGAGATGAACGACCCCGCACGTATCTTTCCGCTGCGATTGTCGCAATGCATGCGAGGGTAATCCGACACAAGTTTTACTCTCCAATCTAATACTCCACTAGATTGAATACAAAACCCACAAGCTTGTTCTCATAATTACAAACTTTAATTCTCACAAATCTAATACACAAATAAGCTCACTATACAATTCTCTCACAATAGTAAAATAAGAGCACAATAGGAGCAATATGAAAGTACTATGAGAGAAGATGAGAACTTGGTTGAGAGAGAGATGCTTTGGCCGAGCGATGTGCTTTGAGACTTCACCGAAGGTCTCTATTTATAGGTTTGAGAGAGCAAGACATGTTGGAGGGCATTTAAAGCTTGATTTCCATCAATCTTCAACCATAAGGCATGATTGGCTTGATTAGCTTGATTTCTTCAATCAATATATGCTCAAATTGATCTTATTTTTCATAAGTTGATATGATTTGAATTTTGCACATGTTTGAGTGTGGTTGACATGCTTCAGCATGTGGCTTGGACATCCCTTTCTTGTGGCAAGATGACTTCTCTATGACTAAGATGACACATAGCATCATCTAGACCATTCAAGCTTGATTTCATTGATTTACTTATGCTATTCATGCTCTTGATAGAATGGACAAAATTTATTTCTCTTTAATCAGTAAATATACTTTTTCAAAGTTCTCTTACACTCCATTTAGAGAGATTTGACAAATAAAATCAAAATCACTTAGATTTTGCACACATGGCATCATCTAGATCATTCAAGCTTGATTTGGTTGATTTATTTTTATTTATGCTCTTGATGGAATGATTTTTTTTCTTTTCAATCAGCAAATATACATTTTCAAAGTTTTCTTACACTCCATTTAGAGAGATTTGACAAATAAAATCAAAACCACTTAGATTTTGCATACATGGCAAAATCAAGTGTAACTAGTGGACCATTTGGGATAGTAATCCCAAATTATCTTTAGGTAGGGCTATAAATGGGAGAGCACATACCCTTGATAAATAAGTATTAGTTAACATAATTTATAATAATATGATGACATAAAAATAAGATATGACAGCATAATTTCAAAGTTTACAAAAATCAAATTTAAAACTGGCAGTGTGCAGAGATCTTATTATTTTATATTTAATTTTCATTCAAACCCTATCAATATTGGTGCCGTTGCAAAGCTTATTTTATGAGATTTCTAGTGATATACAGTTTGCAATATTCTGAAATCATTTGGTCGGTCAAATATCTAAAATACAGAGAGCATGTCTTTAAGAAACTTATAAGCACACATACATGGAAGAACTTGGATTCAAATTCATTCAGACTAAAAAATTACCCTCGATAGAGGTCGGACTAAGGCCTACATTGACGCGCTCGCAAAAATATTTTCGCGAAACTAATCTCCCAAGTATAGGAGAATCGCACAAGTAGTAAATTCTCGGAAGTCCGAGGTCGAATCCTCAGGGAACGAAATATAATGAGATTATTTAGTATAATTTCATATTAATTAATTCAATAAATTCGTGGATTAAGATGATGTTTTGCAAATAGAAAATAAATCAGTAAATAGAGAATCGAAGTTTGGATAGATTAAGATGGTGTAGGGATCTGGAATCCCCCTTAACAATAGTACATTCAAGATATAAACTCTACGGTTTCTGATTTAAAAGTTCAAATGTTGGATAGATCTAACATGGAATATATTGTTTGAACACACGAACTCAATTTCTAAGCATTCGTCATGCCGGTTATGTATACGACAAATCAAATAATAAAGTAATCCATGCATCAATAGATATAAACCATTAAAGAACTATCTACAACATAGACAAGCAAGAAACCAAAATATATCAAAAGATCTAAATTGAATAGAACAATAGTTTAGAGTTTACTTCAAGAAAGTAACAAGTCAAGGGTTCTCCCATCACCCTTCACCTAAGGGATTAGCCGGCCATCAACATAAAAGAAAACTCCCCTGTTCCTCTTCCTTCCTTTTTTTCTTTTTATTTTCGGAAACAGGGCATCCCCTGTTTCCTTTTCTTTTTTTTTTTCTTTCCAAATGGCAGGGGGCCTCCTCTGTTTTTCGAATGAGGGAATGAGAGTCTCTCGGCCCAGGGAGAAGCCTTCTATATCCCCCAATAAATCCCTAATGCCAGTTGCAAGATACCCCGAACGTGAAATCGTGGGAGCTCGGACGTGGACGGCTAGGATGCGGACGGATGGGAAGACGCTCGCGAACAACTGGGAGGCGTGTTGATTGTGGATGCGGAATCTTGAACACGGGATGATGCTGGGACCTGAGACTCCGGAAGATTGCGATCGCCTGGAGGAGGATCTGATCGTGGATCCTAAAGCATGGGAGCTGAGATGCGGATGCTTCGGGCGGACGTGTGTGGCGGGCTCGGCTGAAGATACTTGCAGATGGCTGCAACGCTTCACAGGATGCTAGGATCACGGTGTAAATGCGCGGACGAAGCAGATGCGGAAGACTGGGAGACTGCTGATTATGTGGCCCGATCGAAGGGGATCAGGATCTCTTCCACGCGGGCGGATCGCTGATGTGGCTGGAACTTGGACTTGTGGAAGAAGCTGGGACGCTTGAAGAATCAGATGCGGACGAGATGCTTCATGGGATGCTGAAATCACGGGGTGAAGTCAGGATGCAGGGCTTTGCATATCCGATTCGGAAGCATGGGATACGGAATGCTAGGAGATGCGGGATCTGGATGCTTCGTGGATACTGGGTGGAAGCTGTGAATGCGAGAGATTAGATCATGGGATCTTGGCTGGGAATTAAGATGCGGATGAAAGAGGCTTGGGTGCTGAATTGCAAGCTCCTTCAAATGAATGCCTGAAATTGTGCATGAGGGCTCTATCAAGATGAGATGCACGGGCTGCTGACTGGAAATTGGTTGCAGTGAACTGGACGGCTGAACTTAGTCTCCTTCTAGTGTGCAACTGGAGTTGACCCATGCGGTCGGCTGGTCACCTGCAGTGATGCATCTTTTCTAGACCCAATGCGTATTTTAACTTTGATTTACGATCACCTGCACCCCACAAAAATATAATATTAATGCAGCACTTTTATCATTATTTGTTAGCAATAATACTAATTTAAGTGATGTATAGATCGCACTTTTGTGCTCTCATCATACATCAACCAAGATGGCCTTAAAAAGTAGTTCCGGACAGCGATGGCTGCTACTTACCATAAAAGGTACTGATTGACAACAAAATTTGGAATAGATTCATTATCTTTTTCCTTGACATGGATCATCGCGATAGCAAAGTCCAGCCCTTCTCCAAGGATACAAAAATGAATTGATCCTTCTAGCCATGAATGGAGAATGGGGTAGATGGAAAAAGGTGGTAACCTTGTCTACTAGAAAGATAGCACCACCCTTTACTTCGGGGGTGCTCCTCATTCGGAAGAAAGCTTGGAATATCCCTAGAGAAGGATGATCCCAATAATTATCCTCCAACCATTGGGGTTGGATTGGATGGGGACAAGCTGAAATATGTATAATAGTTCAGCAAAAAGGTTCGAGATCAGAAGTCTCCAACCTACCTTTAGGGTTTTCTCATAAATAGTGAGCTAATTCTTCTCTAGCAATGTCACCCGATCAGAAGGGCCAGGCAACTCCAAAATGAAGTCCTGAGGGATGTGGTACTCGAAGTGAATCTTTTCTAAATATGCTCTTCTCAGCATATGGGGCAAAATCGACCGCTGAATAAGATCCCTCCAAGCCTCTAAAAGCTCGATCAGATGAGTTTTGAACCACAGGCTCATCATTCGATGACCTCTCCATCATCAGTCTCAACACTTCCCTTGAACAAGAAATAAAAGAAAGAAGGAAAAAGGGGCAGAACTAGGAGATGGGACTAGGATAGAGAACCAGAGAGCCCTACAGAAAGTTTTAAGTGAAGAAACTCTAGTGGAAAAACAAATGGACGGAAGCCATTGGCGACGATGAAGGAAACCTTGGTCGAAGATGAAGCAGAAGGAGGATTTCGAGGGTTAAATGCTGGTTCAACCTCGGCCATTCTCAAAATGATTGGTTGCAGAAACTTCAGAGCGGAGACGAAACACGGATTGCTGGCATTATATAGAGCCTTGGGTAGTTCAAATCGATGCGACCATTCAAGCCATCGATCTAATCTCCCCATGCGTCGATTGGGCGTTCGACTCCGAACCGTCACCAGGATCACTATCGTCAAAGCGTCAAATCATCACCCTAGAAATTTGCTATTCATGATGCCATTTTGGAAAAAGCAAATGTTTAGTCTCCAAAAGGATTTTGAAACTAACAAGACAACCCCGACTAATCAACTCTCTAGCTTGTCTTTCTTAATCGGTTTCGCATGAGGTAAGCTACTTCCTTTACCCGAGTCGATTAGGGCACCTCAGCCTTTGAAGTGAGGGCCAAGGGTTATACCTTGAAACTGACCTATGCTGATAAGGCAAATTGACCTATGAAAGCTCACCATCTCATCGCGGGCTAACTATTCCAACTTGTCATATGGCCGATCCAAAATACTAAGAGTCCTCTGTATTTCAAACTCTGCGTATAGTTGGCAATAACTCGTTCGTATCACTAACTGCATCTTAACAAATACGGTACCCAAGCAAATCCCGTGACCAGGAAACATGGGCAAGATATACAATTTGTTATTTTATCAACTAGTGTATAGCCTCGAACTACTCGATAACGGGCTTCAGCCCTCACCTACATATTGCATTCTCGAAGCCCTTTAGGTAAAACATTAAGTTCTCTTTCGACTCTCTTGCACTGCCTTTCTTAGGCCTCCTCCTATTCTTTAAGAGTTGTATCTGACTTAGGCATCGGGAGGGTCTCCCAGTGGACACATTTCGATAGATGCACTTTTTGTTTTCATTATTTCTAGTCAGAGCCAACATCGGAGTGCCTTCCGAAGCCATTCCTCCACTGTCCAACACCAACTCGTGGGTGCTCGATGTTGGGACTGCCGATCAAGTGCAGTAGTCTAGCAGAGCATCATCGCGGAGACGTGCAGCGATCCTATTCGATCTTTTCGACCTGGAGGGTAGAGTTGGTCCTGTGATCCCTATCAATTTACTGTCTGGGTTGGACCGGTTTCCAGCTGCAACGGATCGCATATAATTCCAAGATTGCATGGTCAATGATTGGGATGCCATTAATCAAAAACATTGTTGTTTGTTTATAAAAAACGGATAAAGGTGTAGGTGCTTAAGATTTCGTAGACTGGAGCCTCACTATTAATCTTGGAGTTATGCTTCGTTGTGCTCTCTTTTTGTTGTATTTGTTCTTAAAAGTCTTACACGAAAGGAGAAAGTCTTTCGCTTTTAACTAGCATGAACTAATGCCAACTGCCAGTCAAACAAAGAGACAGGTATTAAGTCAACCTATTTAGTTTTTTGGCAAATAAATTATTATTCCTCTCACGTCCTGACCTTGCTCATATCGGTCATTTTGACATAAACAATTCTGATGGGATAAGGGTTAAAACAGCGGTACCGATCAATACTCACAAACACCAGTTTGAACTAATTAACGTGCAATGTTTCCCTATATCGTTAACAAAAAAGAGAAAATTATACGTCAGCCCACCTAGGATCCTTTTTTTTTCTTCATGTCTTGAGTCCCAGAATACAGACGCACATGCCATCTTTGCTGCAAGAATTTCTTCTCTTTCCGGTGTTTGTTCTTTTGCCGAGCAGGACCAGAATGTGAGGGATGGGGACCGATGAGTTCCCTGACGACGAAGCAACTCATCCTACTCTGCCACCGCCCACCCATATATAAAAAACAAACAGTAAAAGGCCGTGACTCACATGATCCACTCCTCGCGCCACCACCAGACACGGGCCTGTTGGCGCCTTGTGGGCGTCCCCACCGAAGCTCCTCTGTAAAGGTGCGCACCCCCACTGGGTAGCATCAGTCAAATCCTCTCCCGTGGCTCGCCAGCACCATTCTTTTGATTCTTAGTATCTACTTTCTTCAAACACACAATTTTATTTATTGTGTATATACTGCTCAAACCATCTATTGCTGAGTTGAAGTCCTCATGCAAACACATTCATAGATATTTATTTGATCTGTTATCCCCATTGCCCTTCAAAAACATACCATCCACGAATGATGCAAGGCATGAGCTTCAATTTTCAATTGGTCTGACAACCACATGCACAGTAGTGAGCCCAGATCCCCTGCAATGCACGGATTGCATCTGGCCACCATCAGAAGATGGACAGATATTACATAATACGTGATATACATGACAAAGGATCACTCGATGGTTGTCGACAGACAACTTTGCCTGTCTATATACATACATATGTCTGGTACAATGTGTTTTAATTTCTGATTGAGAACTGGACATCTGTTGCGTCCACTGACACTGCATATTAAAATAATTACTTCAGTTGTTCTGGGAGAGTAAATGACAAATGTTGAGATATACTTTGGACTTTGATATATCAGGTTGCATGTAATGCATTCAAAAGTGATCACGACTATGAGCAAGTCCATCCTGTGATACCCAATTCTATAGCATGGATAGAGAATATGAGAATCCATGCAGACATATGTTTAGTCCCACATTGGTTATTCGTTGGATACATATTAGATACTTATACAGGATCAAGAAATATAAATAATACCTTTTAGCTAGCTATTTTGGGTGATATCATCGGTTGTGACAAATGGCATCATAAAGACATGATCTATAACCTATGTGAACTAGCAGATCCTGCGGCACAGATTTATTAGAGCTGACCATAGGCCGATCGTAGTACTTGCGATTAGATTTGAATATATTTAAACTCTTACTCTGACGAGGACATCATGGCTTGAACAAGGTGTGTTTAGCCCTATATCAGTTATTCGTTGGATGGATGAACTCAAATAATACTTTTCGACTAGCCATTTTAGGTAAAGTCCTGAATTGTGATAGAAAAAGGACAAAAATATTTTGTGCATATTAAGCATCTCGCATTCTTGCAATACTGTGTAGAGAACTTGCTTGAGTTATTAGATATGATAAATGCACTCGATTTAACATTAAGAGTAATTAACAACTTGCAGTTCAATTTTGTAAGACGCGTTCTGCTTTTTTCTTTTTATCTATCCAGCCCTGTTGAACACTGCCTAAATGAGGCAGTAATTGTGAGTTTATCATGTAATAAGGCCACGCAACTTCTAAATCCGCCAAGTAATATCGTTTTAAAGCAGGACTGTAATTTTACTTGTTCTTGATTGATCATTTATACATTGCATAGAAACTTTATATGCATATCTGATTTTAGAAACATCACAATTGCATATCTGATTTTATATGCATATACTAAAAGAATCATACCATCCTATTGGATAGTCTTTTCAAAATCAATTTTATGATACTTTGAATCAATTAATAGATAAATTATAGAAAAGAAAAAACTACTCAGCTCGCGTGGGATACATGTCTAATTATTGCCCAAGTTTTTTTAATATTTTTATTATTTAGCGAACGGTGACAAAAGTTGCAACCATTTCTGACATGACAAAAACAGAGACACAGCCCTAACCGAAAGAAGCGTAGACCATTCTAGACAAACTCGAATTATACCAGAGCAGAAGACCTTGGGCCAAGATAAGACCCCAGAACAGCGGCCAAGCCATCTTACAGACATATCCACCCCACCCCATGTCACAGGATGTTAAATAAACAAAACAGAGCTCCAAGCAAAAGTTCACATAACAATTATAGAACCCTCTCCCAGAGCAGAGTTCCCTAGAAAAAAAGCAGTATCAAACTCAGTTACTGCGCAAGATTTTAATCTCCATTCACCGTACAGATGTGGTGGATTGTGATTTTAAGGTACGATCAGCCCCATCACCAACTGGTGCTCCATGAAAATATGCATGAAGTGCGACAAGAAACTTTTGTCTGGTCACCTCGTGAAGAAATGATGAAAACAGGTAAAAGAAAAAGAAGCTTTTGGAAGTTTTGAAGATTAAACAAAATGATGCTCGAGACACTTTTCTCTCTGGTCTTTATTTTATATTTGAAGGCCATTGTCTTATAGATCAAATTGGTCTCCATTCTACAGAGAGCCAAGGAATGGGAAGGCAAACGCCACATCCTGCAAGAAACATCCATATGAGAAGAAAAGTTTTGCTGATGGGGCACAATAATAAAAAAATTCTAAACTTACAGTTAAATAAAATTGTAAATGTTACTGGTATCTAGGTCAATTAAAACTGGAACAAAGCAGCGAAAGCACAGGTTTCTCCAGTTTTGATTGAACTTTCTGGCCACGAAACATTTTGTAAGCATATAACCCTGTGCTGCAATTTTTGGACGCATGGAAAGTCTAGATCAAGTATATAGTTGATAAAAACCATGGGAATTATAAGTTGATAAAAGATAACTGACTCCCGATAAAATTCAGTCCAATACATCAAGATAGAAGAACCAAGGACTTCAAAAAAACATATAATCCATTAATTTTTATAGCTATATGTACTAAATATCCATATTTTTTTCTTAATTCTCCTCTACAATATTTATATATTAATACCATATATCTTAGGGATCCACAAAATTATTTTGACAAACTTCTCATAATTCAAGATTAATATAGATGGCTACATGAATATAAAGTTATGAAAATATGTTTCTTCATTCAATATCAAGAGAGCACAATTTGTCAAGAATGAGTGGACTGAGAACTGTGAACTTAAGGTCTCCCAAACCTGAACTGACCTAACCTATGAGCAGATATTTGTGATCCAACCTTCAAACCTTTCCTAGTGCTTGAAGGTATAGTAAAATGGTAAAATTCCTCCATTATCAAAAAAGAAAAGGGTAAAACTCCTATCCCGAGAAATGGCTTATATCCACTATCCATCTGCCTAAAGCTTGGATTTCAAGGTAGCAGGCTGATGTCTAAGCCAACAATTTTTAGACTCTGTTTACAATCAATGTTTAGACCCATCTAACAGCCTAACATCCAACCAAAAGTCTGACTTCTGTCAGAAGTCCAATTAGAGCAAAAGCCCTAATAAACCCCTGTAGCAATGACCTCCTCAAGTATAATTTAAATAATTTCTTGATAGAAAATCACAGCCAGCCATCAAATACTAATCAAAGTTAGTTGCATGCATCATGTGTAAATTCAGCATCACTCACATAAATAAAAGAGTATGGCAAAAATTTCTTAATCCAAGACAGTAATTGGTTGACGGGAGTATAGAAACTTGTTACACATGAATAACATGTAATGGGATTGTAACCATTTTTCAAAAATTACTTCCATTTAACTAATGCACGTGTATCATACTACTTGAATCACACAGGTTGAGAATAAAAAGAATGATAGCAAAATACAGTGAACCCAAACATTAGATCGTGGTCACAACTTATTCTTAATTACTCTTAGTTTAATCACATGCATTTCAAAATTATTATGAAGCATCTTTCCTCCATATCTTCCACATACAACTGATCCTCCATATTCTCCTTATCTAAAATTTGATGGATTAAACATTAGATGATTCAAATCTAGACACAGTAAATACAGTCGATCAGCCATGTTTCATCCGTGCTATAATGATTATGACTGCAAACCATGGTAGAAAGCCCTGTCAGTCTGCCTATATTTAACATATTAGAAGTTTCAATGCATGATCGAAACAAGAAATAAAAAAAGCAGCAGCAATTGCTAGCTCTCCTTAAATTTGAATTAAATTGCACAGATGGAGCCATGGTGAATAAAACATGGCAAATCATCAATCCTTCCTTTTCTTTTAGAAAAAAAACAACATACAATTTATTACTTCTGGCACTAAAGAGCATAAATAATGGAGTACTCAATTATACCACAGAAAATGTCTACTACTTCACCTTCAGTGTTCAAGCTTGTAAAGTAGCATCGTCCACCAGTGTGGCAGTCTGTACTCTGCTGATATTGCGAAGATCCTGAACATGATGATTATCAATCCCTCTGCTGAGATAAGCCTTAATCATGGTGCTGTAAGTTATCTTGTCTGGTGTACAGCCTCGTGTCTTCATCATTTCCAGCACCCCCCTCATCTCTGCCAAGTACCCAGCCCTCCCATATGCATCGATCAAGCAGTTGAAGAACACAGTATCTAACATCACATCCAAGTTCTCAATAAATCTTAGTAGTGCTTTTATTTTATCCAGATCCCCTGCCCTTCCATAAGCTCTAACAAGTGAACAGAGTGTAACACAATTGGGCTTGATCCTTTCAGACTTCATCAATCTAAAGATATACTCCATCTGCTTCAGGTCTCCTGCCCTCCCAAATGCATCAATAACCACGTTATAAGTAACCACCGACCAGGAGAAGTAGTACTTCTGCATGTATTCCATCACAGCACCCATCTTTTCATACTTCCTAGCTTTGCCATAGGAATCTAGAAGTATGTTGAAGGTTTTGATGTTGGGGGAAATGCCAGAGTTTTGGAACTTGTCATAGCACTTCTCCATTGTCTCAATTTGCCCGCTACCACCAAAGGCTCGGAGAGTAGCATTCATAGTCCATACATCAGGTTTGCAATCATGGTTAGAGAGCATTTCCATGAGTGTTGACTCCATCTCCCAAAACCTTCTTGGAAAATAGAAACAAGAGATGACCAACTGTTGCACATGTAAAAAATGATTGCAGAATTGAACTAAGTAAATGCAAATATATGATAAAGAAGATTTGCCATGCATACAAGTTTAATTCTATTAGTCCATATAAACTTAAGCTAAAAATATCTTGTTCTCTTTGATGCACTCAATGGTTGGTTTTAACTTTAAACCATTGAAGACATTTGCTGTTACCAGCATAGTTCCGTTATATTTTCCAAGTGTAAGCAAAACGACTTATCCTCTCCTTCAAGTGCTAAGTGGTTGATCTGAGGCATACACTCCATTAGGTACTCTACAAGATTTGGTAAATGGATAATTGACTTGGAAAGGTACTTTAATATTCAGTCACCCACTAACCTAACCAAGAAACTAAAGTTTTGGGAAACAGTTAAATGGAAGGTCAGTAAACTTTGATGTTTCTGATTTCCAGCTATATCCAAATATGGAGGCAATTAGCGATGTAATTCAACTGATGTGGGCATGGATGATGGTGGAAAACATGGGTTATTTTAGCTTACTGTTTGTGGCAGATGGCAGTGGGCAAAAAAAAAAAAAGAACTGTTAATGTATGAGAGGGAGAGATCAAACTGAATAAAGCAAGAGTAATATACCTGCCTGCTTTTCCATAAGCATCAATTAGTGTGTTGTATGTGATGGTGTTAGGCCTTATCCCCATGCTCTCCATATCAGAAAGCAGAATCTGAACTTTGTCAAATGCAAAGACTTGCAAACAAGACTTGATGAGAATGGAATATGTCTGGACATCAGGATGGCAGCCCTCAGTAATTTTCATCTTGTTGAGCAGAGAGAATGCTTGGTCAAAGAGGCCACTCCTACTGTATGCTGAAATGAGGGCAGTGTATGATTCATGGTTTATGATGCAACCTTCATCAACCATGGTTTGGAAGAGTGCATGGGCCTTTTCAGGCTGTTTGCATTTTCCAAGCATGACAATGAGTTTAATATATATGCCAATGTTGGGCCTGTACCAAAGCTGCTCACGGAGTAGTTCGAACACCTAAGTCATCCAACAATAAGAACTTTAAGAAACTTTGAATGAAAAGGAGAGGTGTGTAAAAATACTCACCAGGTACTTGCTTATAGTTATTTTACATGAAAACCTTGTAGCATGAGATGCCAATTGATGAGGATAAAACAATCTAATAGATGCATAGACATAGAGGTGCACAAGAACACTCAACTGTTTGCAACTCTATAAATTACGCTTATACATGGAATGAAGATATTATTTGAATTTATACTAAACAAGGTTCACCATCTAGATACCAGACACCGTGCTGATATTATGTTGGTATAGTGTTGGTATGCCCAGTACCACAAGAAATAGAGATGCAAAAGTCAACATGGACATCATTGGACAAGCAAAACCACAAGAAATTACACTAGAGTTGATGAAAAGAGCATTCTTACTTTGATCATGCCATATGCTTAGCAACAAATGTGAGGTATTTTCATCAAACAGGGAGAACAGACTACATTAAACATCCAAATTAGTACTAGAGTTGACAAAAAGAGCATTCCACTGATGGGATTTATAGAAAATTTATATAAGTCCTTATAGAAATAAAATATGATTCAATCCCTAAGATTAAATAATAATTTAAAACAGCGTATGCCGTACCGGCCCAAACCGGACGGTATAAGACGTACTATACCCGATACGCATGGTGTACCAACACTCGGTACGCCAAAAAAATTTCGTACCATACCATACTGACACTGTGTTAGTGTGGCACCAGTACGGAGTCCGATATCGAGATGACAAACCTTGATTTAAACTAAACTAGGCTTGACTCAATAACTTTCCAAAGGCATCTAGATGGTGCCAAATCAATCAGATCCATCTGCAGGTTTGGATGTTTTTTGACACAAATTATAGACCTTGAAATCATCACAAATCCTATCGCTTAACTGCAGCTACAAAAATGTAAGTGGCAATGAGCAGCTTGATAAATCTGTTAAGTTCTATAATGTGATTGAGCATTCAGGTGTGAGTATATAGAATATTTTCAATTTTTCAAGCGAAAAGGTATATGCATATTAACTTGAGAGGGGAAAAGAAAACACCACAAAGCTCCCCCCGCAAACCCCCCCCCCCCCCCCAACCTGCACATATGCTCTAGCAACTCCCCTTGAATTGTCATAGATTTGACTTTTCTTGAGTACTGAAATCAGGAGACTACATCTAACTTCAATGAAGAGATCAACAATCTAATCAACAGTGAAGAGGTACCATGAGGGAAAAGATCCAGAATATAATAATGCTAGGAACAATGGCAATCAATCTTCATGATTTGTCCTCTCCAACAGAACAAAAGTTTTAGCAATCTAAAATAAATTATACTACTGTTTTGGTAAAATGAACTTGGACCAATATATGGTGATAGAAAAGTTTGCAAGTAAATGGCAGAACCAAATAAACTATGTCGCCGTGTTGGCCACGGTGCAATACCTATCATCTAAACTAGATTAAAGATAACCTCATACTTTCTGGTCATCTAAGAGATTGTTGAAGAATCACAATTGAAGACAAAAAAACCTACCATTCAATTAGATTTATAAAATATCATCAAAGAGTCAACACACAATGCTCCACAAATTGTGTGAATGATGTAGCCTTTTGCAAGAAAAGAATTATTACATTTCTTAAGTGGTCATCAATAAACAATATAGTGAACAAACACTAGAGAATGGCATCTCCAACTTTAAACAACCTAGGCAACACCAAATAGCTTATGATGAGACAAACTATGGACCAGCTAAACTTATGTATTGGAACCGGAAGGTGGCTACCCATCATGAGATCCATCAGACAAAGTTCAAGAACCAGCAAGATAGTCCTGAATACTAATCACTTATTTGATTGATAGTTTGATACTGATCATATCTTATTATGTTGCCTTCTTGACGCCTAGAATAATATAGCAGCAGTGGGACCTCTGCAGACTTTAAGCATTTCAATCCCAAACACCTAGACAAAGAAGCTAAAACTTGAGATTCAAAATTCTTTACTATTTGCTAATTTTATTAAAGACTTGATTTTCATGACTGATAAATATCTAGATCAACTATATGGCGTTTACAAGGCAAAATGAGTCAACTAAGAACTCAAAATACATTACTAAAGTTAGCAACTTCTCCGATCCCACTTTCTAAATTCTACTCCTGTAAGTTTTTCACTAAAAGGTTTCCAATTTAAAGAACCCAAAGAACATGTATAACTAATACTCATTAACATATTGAAGATTTAATGTGAATTCATCAAGTAATTTATTAGTTAATCATTTTTAGTAATATAAAGCAAGCTGCAACAGATGTCGTGTTGGGGGTGTAAAGTACAGCACATTTCATTACCTTTACTACTCAACTATATACATAGTGTTATCAAGATTTCCAAGCTTTTGCGGAGTCTGAATATTAAGGTTCCTTCAGTACACACCCTTTACAAAAATTGGCAATTCAATGTGTCAAATACCATTGGAACAGGATGGTATGGATGTATCGTTCCAGCAAATTTTCAGAACTGGTACACAGTGTGCCGGTATAGGATGAAATCCTGTACCGTGTATTGATAGTTGGTATATTACTATTCCATCAAAAAACTGGTACTAGGTTCCAGTACCAGTATGTGAAACCTTGCTTGGCATCATTTACAATATACATATTTGTTCTTTCTTCAACATGCATGTGTTGAAACACAAGCCTAAGTTGTGTGGAGGTCATGGGTAGTCTCTATAAAACTCTTATAACCAAATCTAGACCATATTCTCATACTGCACCACGTCAACTCTAACAGACACAGTCACAAAATAACAATTTGCTCACATATGCGAATAGTAAAGCAAGTTGATCTGCACATGCTAGACACTAGCATACTAGTATAACTTCAGCTTATGCAAATTAGTTCTTTTATACATCAATAATATGACCCACTGTTTCTTCAAAATTTAGACAAGACAATGTTATATGGACATGAGGATGAGTTTTATGTACAGGTGTATGCTAGGTGTCTCCATTTAATCTCCAAGAATTTACTCAGCTAGAGCCATAATGAAGTGTTAGAGAATAGTAGTCTGATTCCTAGTGCATCAAGGATCATGGTGTATCTTCGATCCAGTTCCCTAATGGAAAACAAAGGAAGGTAGTCCGATAGGGCTTTTTCCTAGTGCATCAAGGATCATGATTAGGATCAGTTAACTCAGCAACAAAAAAGAAGCGAGGGCGAGCTTAGGCTACCAGTGGCACACTTGCTTCAAAAATGCCCGGTTCACCTCTAAGGTTGGGTCATACTTGACTCTATCTAGGTTTGGTCGACCTAACCTTAATTAAGGAGTGCATAACGCAACCCCAGAGAGACAAGCATGATAGGGCTAGGTAATAGGAATCAGGTAGTGAAGCAAGATTGAAAGCGAAGTGAGTAGCAATGATTGAAAATGCAAGGGTATAGCAGGAAAAAGAGGAAGATATTAGGGCAAATTTGAAGGTTTTCTACCACATCGGGTGACAATCTTCAAAGACATTTATTATGGAATCAAAGGTACACTAGGACTGCTTAACTTGGCAAATTCTTGAGTTGAAAAAATGAATGAAACTCAAACTAAATAAGCTCGCTTTTCCTCTT
The DNA here is from genome assembly GCF_009389715.1 of Phoenix dactylifera. Classification (NCBI taxonomy): domain Eukaryota; kingdom Viridiplantae; phylum Streptophyta; class Magnoliopsida; order Arecales; family Arecaceae; genus Phoenix; species Phoenix dactylifera. The sequence goes on along the minus strand of NW_024067785.1, from coordinate 419,995 downwards.
CGACAAGGCTCTTGATTGACTCCTTATGGTTAATGTAGAAAAAGGGACTTTGACCTCACTGTGATGAACTACTCCCACCTGAGGAATGAGGCTAGGAGACCGATGGTAGTCTGGCGAGTAGAACAACCGACAAGCCAAGAGAGGGACATCCACAAATCAAAGAAGGGGAGTCTTGTAATGAGTCATTGAATCTTGGGTTGAAGCTTCTTTAGATGGAAGTACAATGCATGGAGGAAAGTGGAGAATGGGAGGCCTTAGACTTCCATTGTTGTTCCGGCAAGGACAAGGTAGGGCAGGAACTTCGCCAGCAAACTCCACACATCAACCTAGAAGGTGAGGTCATATGCCAAAACCAACCTTAGTGAAAGAGTTGAAATCATTTTTAGGAAAAGCTTGCTACTTGAGAAAGTTCTTACTAAGACTAGAAGCCTTATCATCCCCTCTTATGGAAATACTAAAGAAAAGGTGGAGTACAAATGGCAAGAAGTCCATCCACAAGCCCCAAAAACCAAGATTCGCCGAATTGGTATTAGACGGGATACTAGTTGGTGATTAGCTCGGTATGGTATGAATCCATATGGCGTCTTTCCGAGGCATACCGATATAGGGAGAATTGGAGAGGGAGGGAGAGAGGGAAAAGGAGAGAGAGGAAAAGAGAAAGAGGATAGGAGAGAAAGAGGGAGGGAGAGAGAGGGCTTAAAAGCCCTCATTGAAACAAAGACCCTCTGTTTCATTTTGATACAAGAATTCCTTTTTTTTTTTGCTGATTTTGATGTGGCCTTTTAAGCCCTCTCTATCTCGACCTCTCTCCCCCCTCCCTCTCCTTTTTCTTCCCTTCCTCTCTCTCTCTGTTTTCTTCTCTTTTCTTCTCCCTCTACCTCTCCCTCCGTAGGAGCTCGAACGCATGGTAGGACTTCCTTTTCGAACAGATGGAATGAATCATGCCGATAACCAACCGGTCCGGTCTGATAATGCCCTCAGTTTGGCATGGTTAAACAGACCTTGCTAGAAACTGCTTAACAACAGTCAGACAGGTAGGTAATATTGGGGTGAATAAAAAATTTTAGGTAGTGCCAGATCTAAGTGTTGTCCAGGTGAGTATCCTATAGTAAGAGTAGTTAAGAGCCTTGTAGACCATCCCCATGGGGCAGTACAAGCAAGTGGAAGAGCTACAAGGAGTAAGAGAAAAAAGCTATAATGAAGAGGAGTCAAAGCCATAACTTGTCTTAATCTTAAGGGGTAAGAGTGAGGATCTTAATGTTATTTTGATGTTTACAAAGCCATTGAGGCCATATGGAAGTGCAAATACCATTAACTCTATTGATCAAGTATACAAACACTCAAGGAAGAAAGAAGCGATACATACTCAATACATTCATGATACACTCTCCTTCGTTTAAAACAACACTCAAGAACTCATCTAAGAACTTGAGAAAAAACCTAATTTTCAGTTTGACAAAATTAAGAGTGAAGTTTTCTAAATAAGGGGCAATTTTGTCTTTTTACAAGTCAAAAAGATGAAACTTTCATGTGCCATTCATCCTAAATTAATTGCGATGTCATTTATTGCTTTAATGCGCTAAACTAACCTTAAGATGCAGAAAATCAGGGTTAGAGTCAACTCCAGGAAGTTTGGAGTCGACTCTAATATATTTGGCACGCTATAGCACGTTGTGGCACACCTTGGAACTTTTGGCACAAAGTTGGAGTCGACCCTAGAAGAATTGGAGTAGGCCCTGGCAGATCTGGCACGCCTGGCATAAGCTTCGGGTCGACCCCAAAAATCAGCACTGTAGCTTGAGTCGACCCCAACAAAGTTCCATCAGAAATCAGCTCTCTGGATTTTCTATCAGAGTCGACCCCAAGGGTCAACCCCAGCTAAGGTCGGGTCGACCCCAGCCTGAAACATCAGAAAAATAGCTCTCTGGATTTCCTGTCAGAGTCGACCCCAGCTAAGTTCGAGTCGACCCCACTGAAGCTCGAGTCGACCCTAGGAATTTTCGAGTCGACCCCAGCTTGGAGCAACAAAAAACTGCTCTCTGGATTTCTTGTCAGAGTCGACCCTAGGAAAGCTCAAGTCGACCCCAGCCAAGCTTGAGTCGACCCCAAAAAAATTCGAGTCGATCCGAGCACAACTAACAGCATAATGGCTAGTTCTGCAGAAGTACAGTTCAAAACTCCAACGGCTATAAACGGCTAGTTTCTTCAATCCAACGGCTAGAAACAGACTTTTAAGGATTGGAAAAGTATTTAAGAGCCACTATTCATCAGGAAAAATGATCTTTTGCAAAATCAAAGAGAGCTTTCAAAAGAAAAGAAAATCCAAGAGTTCTTTATTCATTTGCTTTATTCAAAATTCTGAAAGAAGGTGGTTGAGCAGTTTTCAAGTATCTTCAAGAGCTCTACCAACCCCTTAAGGAGTGAAGCAACCTTGGCAAAGAAAAGAAGAACAATCTACAAAGCGATAACTATTTTCTTATCTCTTCTTTAAGTGCATATTTGTTTTATTTGCTCATTTAGGAGCTTTAAACCTTTTATCTCTTACTCTTTGTAAGATTTGTTGGTGAGCCCGTAAAACCAACGGTGTAGGTTGTTGGTGAGCCCGTAAAACCAACAGTTAGATTTAATTGGTGATCCTGTAAAACCAATTGTAGGATTTTTGGATTGTGAGCCCGGTAAAACAATCCAACTATAATCCGAGGGATTATAGTTAATTTCCAAGGAAACGATTGGGAAGTGGACGTAGATGCCTTGGGATGCACCGAACCACTATATTTCTTTTGTATTTGCATTGTGTTCATTTTGCTTCCACTGTGCTTATATAATTAACACAAGTCAAACTACTCACCCATCTATCAATAAAATTTAAGGTCCTAAAAATTTAGAAAATCCAATTCACCCCCCTCTTGGGTTGTTATCTTGGGCAACAAAAAGTTATCACTTTAAAGTGAAATTGTTAGTCTTAGAATAGTCCCACAAATAGAGCTAGGAAAACCTATGCACACAAGAAAAGTGCTATGGCCAAGAACTAAAGGAGGCCAATGACTAAAGAGCATGGAATAAAACACTCTTCAACGACTACTTCCAATGCCCCTAAGATCCTCAGAAAGGCATTGCCCGAATTTGGAGCACAAATAATAGTTGCCTTTCACAAAGCTTGGTCAACCATCTATGAGTATGTTCTCAAAGAAAACAGAGCTCATAATATCGGGTGAAGATTCAATTGAAGAAATCAATGAAATCATTTGGGCTAGATATGGGCACAAAGGGAATCCAAAAAAAGTAATGCTCATTGAAAAGCTATGGAAATAGATGACTGGTATGAAACTTAAAATTATTGTAATAGATCAAAATGTAGCTCTTGTTGCCCTAATTTGCTGTCTGGTTTTTTTATCATGGAGTAAAGAATTCCATCCTGTCTCGGCACAGTGTCAAGCCCGATCATATCGCATCCTGCTTTTTATTTATAGAACATCATATTGTTGCTTTGAGGAACATTTGTTTGTTCCATTCATATTCAATCAAGTATTATGCTGAAGGAAAGGAGGACCCGTTTTGCATCCTTTGAAAGAAGATCTTGTGGGTCACCTTTCCCATGCAGCTCGTCCTGTGATCATAGGCATTCTTCTTCTTCTTCTGCAGCCTCTTGTAGACTTTCTAAATCTGGTGTTCCATCCACCAAGGACACCGAGTGGGAGGAGATCCGTTGCCATGTGTGCATGGAGCACCCTTACAATGCTATTCTCCTTCTCTGCTCCTCCCGAGAGAAGGGTTGTCGCACTTTCATGTGAGACACCAGCTACCACCATTCTAATTGCTTGGACCAGTACTGCAAGTCATTTTTTGAATCCCAACCATCTCGACAGGGTGCCGAGGGTCAACAGCCGGCAAAGCTCTTGTGTCCTCTGTGTCGTGGGCTCGTTAGTGGCTGGACCATGGTGGAGCCTACATGCCAGTATCTCAATGCTAAGATCCGTGGATGCTTGATGGAGTCCTGTGGGTTCAGCGGGGTTTATGGCGAGCTAAGAAAGCATGCTAGGAAAGAGCACCCCTCTGTGTGTCCATCGGAGGTCGACCCTGAACGAAAATGAGATTGGCAGAGGTTGGAGCAACAATGTGATCTTGGCAACCTGTTCAGCATATTTTGGTTGCCCATCAGTGGAGAGGAGGATGGCATCGGCGTCATCGGGAATGATGAAGAGTTAAGTGGCAGTACAATCCCATTTCCCTCGATCACAGTTTTTTTGATTGTATAGGTGGAGTACAAATGGCAAGAGGTCCAAAAACAAGCCCTAGAAACCAAGGTTTGGCGAATTGGTATTAGAAGGAATACTAGTTGGTGATTGGTTCAGTATGGTATGCATCCATGTGGTGTCTTTCCGAGGCATACCAATATAGGGAGAACTAGAGAGGAAGGGAGGGAGGAAAAAGGAGAGAGGAAAAGAGAAAGAGGGTAGGAGAGGAAGAGGGAGGGAAAGGGAGTGCTTAAAAGCCCTCATTGAAACAAGGACCCTCTGTTTCATTTTGAAACAAGGAACTCTAATTTTTTTTGCTGATTTTGATGTGGCCTTTTAAGCCCTCTCTATCTCGACCTCTCTCTCCCCCCCTCCCTCTCCCTCTCTCTCCCTGTCTCCCTCCCTCTCCTTTTCCCTCCCTCTCTCTCTGTTTTTCTCTCTTTTCTTTTCCCTCCACCTCTCCCTCCGTAGGAGTTCAAACGCATGGTAGGGCTTCCTTTTCGAACAGATGGAATGAATCATGCTGGTAACCAACCGGTCTGGTCTGATAATGCCCTCAGTTTGGTATGGTTAAACAGACCTTGCCAGAAACTACTTAGCAACAGTCAGACAGCTAGGTAATGTTGAGGTGAACAAAAAATTTTAGGTAGTGTCGGATCTAAGTGTTAGATAGGTGAGTATCCTATAGTAAGAGTAGTTAAGAGCCTTGTAGACCATCCCCATGGGGGCAGTAAAAGCATGTGGAAGAGTTATAAGGAGTAAGAGAAAAAAGCTATAATGAAGAGGAGTCAAAGCCATAACTTGTCTTAATCTTAAGGGATAAGAGTTATCACTTTAAAGTGAAATTGTTAGTCTTAAAATAGATCCACAACTCGAGCTAAGGGAACCTGTGCACACAAGAAAAGTGCTATGGCCAAGAACTAAAGGAGGCCAATGACTGAAGAGCGTAGAATTTGCCTGCTATACTACGAGTTACACTAATGCACTGGGTATGGTCGAGAATAAAACACTCTTCGACGACTACTTCCAATGCCCCTAAGATCCTCAAAAAGGCATTGCCCGAATTTGGAGCACAAATAATAGTCGCCTTTCACAAAGCTTGGTCAACCATCTATGAATATGTTCTCAAAGAAGACAGAGCTCATAATATCGGGTGAAGATTCAGATGAAGGAATCAATGAAATCATTTGGGCTAGATAAGGGCACAAAAGGAATCCAAAAAAAGAATGCTCATTGAAAAGCTATGGAAAATAGATGATTGGTATGAAACTTATAATTGTTGTAATAGATCAAAATGTAGCCCTTGGGGCCCTAATTTGTTGTTTGGTTTTTTTATCACAGAGTAAAGAACTCCATCCTGTCTCGGCACAGTGTCAAGCCCGATCATATCGCATCCTGCTTTTTATTTGTAGAACATCAGATTGTTGCTTTGAGGAACATTTGTTTGTTCCATTCATATTCAATCAAGTAATATGCCAAAGGAAAGGAGGACCCATTCTTCATCCTTTGAACGAAGATCTTGTGGGTCACCTTTCCCACGCAGCTCGTCCTATGATCGTAGGCATTCTTCTTCTTCTTCTTCGGCCTCTCGTAGACCTTCTGAATCTGGTGTTCCATCCGCTAAGGACACAAAGGAGTGGGAGGAGATCCGTTGCCCTGTGTGCATGGAGCACCCTCACAATGCTGTTCTCCTTCTCCGCTCCTCCCAGGAAAAGGGGTGTCGCGCTTTCATGTGAGAGACCAGCTACCACCATTCTAATTGCCTCAACCAGTACTGCAAGTCATTTTCTGAATCCCAACCGTCTCGATAGGGTGTCGTGGGTCAACAGCCGGCAAAGCTCTTATGCCCTCTGTACCGTGGGCTCATTACTGGCTAGACCGTGGTGGAGCCTACATGCTAGTATCTCAGTGCTAAGATCCGTGGCTGCTCTATGGAGTCCTGTGGGTTCAGCGGGGTTTATGGCGGGCTGAGAAAGCATGCTAGGAAAGAGCACCCCTCTATGCGTCCATTGGAGGTCGACCCTGAACGACAATGAGATTGGCAGAGGTTGGAGCAACAACGCGATCTTGGTGACCTGTTCAGCATGTTTCAGTCACCCATCGGGGGAGAGGAGGATCGCATCGGCGTCATCGAGGATGATGAAGAGTTAAGTGGCAGTACAATCCCACTGCCCTTGATCACAGTTTTCTTGATTTTTCAGGTGGAGTACAAATGGCAAGAGGTCCATCAACAAGCCCTAGAAACCAAGGTTCGCCGAATTGGTATTAGAGGGGATACTAGTTGGTGATTGGTTCGGTATGGTATGAATCCATGTGGTGTCTTTCCGAGGCACACCAATATAGGGAGAACTGGAGAGGGAGGGAGAGAGGGAAAAGGAGAGAGAGGAAAAGAGAAAGAGGGTACGAGAGGAAGAGGGAGGAAGAGAGGGCGCATCGAAACAAGGACCCTCTGTTTCATTTTGAAACAAGGATCCCTAATGTTTTTTGCTGATTTGATGTGGCCTTTTAAGCCCTCTCTATCTTGACCTCTCTCTCCCCCTTCCCTCTCCCTCTCTCTCCCTGCCTCCCTCCCTCTCCTTTTCCCTCCCTTCCTCTCTCTCTGTTTTCCTCCCTCTCCTTCTCCCTCTCCCTCTCCCTCTCCCTCCGTAGGAGCTCAAACGCATGGTAGGGCTTCCTTTTCAAACAGATGGAATGAATCATGCCAGTAACCAACCGGTCCGATCTGATTATGCCCTCAGTTTGGCATGGTTAAACAGACCCTGCCAGAAACTACTTAGCAACAGTCAAACAACTAGGTAATGTTGGGGTGAACAAAAAATTTTAGGTAGTGCCGGATCTAAGTGTTGGCCAGGTGAGTATCCTGTAGTAAGAGTAATTAAGAGCCTTATAGACCATCCCCATGGGGGCAGTAAAATCAAGTGAAAGAGTTATAAGGAGAAAGAAGAAAAAGCTATAATGAAGAGGAGTCAAAACCATAACTTGTCTTAATCTTAAGGGGTAAGAGTTATCACTTTAAGGTGAAATTGTTAGTCTTAGAATAGATCCACAAATAGAGCTAGGGGAACCTGTGCACACAAGAAAAGTGCTACGACCAAGAACTAAAGGAGGCCAATGACTAAAGAGCATAGAATTCACCTGCTATACTACGAGTTACACATTAATGCAATGGGTATGGTCGAGAATAAAACACTCTTCGACGACTACTTCCAATGCCCCTAAGATCCTCAAAAAGGCATTGCCCGAATTTGGAGCACAAATAATAGTCGCCTTTCACAAAGCTTGGTCAACCATATATGAGTATGTTCTCAAAGAAGACAGAGCTCATAATATCGGGTAAACATTCAATTGAAGGAATCAATGAAATCATTTGGGCTAGATAAGGGCAGAAAGGAAATCCAAAAAAAGCAATGCTCATTGAAAAGTTATGGAAAATAGATGACTGATATGAAACTTATAATGATTCCAGCTAATTTTCAGTGGCCTTTGACCAACTAAAGGAGTATTTCAGCTCATCACCTCTCCTTACAAAGCCATATGTTGGAGAAATGCTTTATCTATACTTATTGTTTCTCCTTCCGTTGTAAACTTGGTCTTGGTATGAGAAGAAAAAAGATGTTAGAAACCGATCTACTATACAAGTTGGATTCTATAAGATGTCGAGATAAGGTATTCCAAGTTGGAAAAGATGATCTATGCCCTCATCATCTCAGCTCGGAAGCTCCAGCCATATTTTCAAGCCCATTCAATCACAATCCTAACTGACCAACCAATGAAGTAAATTTTGCAATGATCTGAAAATGCAGGTCAGTTGGCAAAATAGGCAGTTGAGCTCGGGGAGTTCGACCTTAAGTATCAGCCACGACCGTCAATCAAAACACAAGTGTTGGTGGACTTCTGGTGGAATGTACCATTTCCGAGGAAGATCCTCCCGAGTTCTCCAAGAAAAAGAAGACTACCAAGCAGCCATGGATCTTACACGTGGATGGGTCATCAAGCTCGAGGGGCAGTGGGGCTAGACTTATACTTACCAGCCTAGATGGACTAATTACAGAGTATGCATTGCGGTTCAAATTCCCAGCCTCAAATAATGAAGCTGAATATGAAACGCTTATAAGCAGGCTCAAGGTTGCTAAAAAGCTCGGTGTTCAGCAATTAGTCTTCAACGACTCATAGATAGTTGTCAGCCAAGTGCAAGGAGAGTTCGAAGCTCGGAGTCCGTCGATGATCAAATATTTACAAAAGGTAAAGGACATCAATTTGGTCTTTCATAACTTTGAGATGCAACGAATTTCTTGAACAAAAAATGCAAGGGCTGACCTGCTACCAAAATTGGCTACCTCGGAGACTGCCGACCTAACTAAAGCCACATATCTCGAAGTTCTAGGATGCCAAGCATCAAAGAGCCTGAGTTCGTGATGAACACCACTATCAAATGTAGCTAGATGGATCCTCTCATCGACATTTTAAAGGATGGGAGATTGCTTATAGATTGGGCTAGAACTCGCCGAATAAAGCGTCAAGCCTCCCATTATGTTCTTGATGATAAGCTATATCGGAGATCATTTTCACTAGCGCTCCTCAAGTGCCTCTATCTGATCGAGGCAAATTATGCACTTCGGGATGTACATGAAGGAATCTGTGGTGATCACCTTGGGGGCAAATCTTTGGCCTACAAGATTCTGCGACAAGGATATTACTGGCCGACCTTAGTGTAGGATGCAGCCGACTTCGTCAAGAAATGTGACCCATGTCAGCACCATGCAAGCATCTAACGACGACCAACGGTACCATTAACACCGATCAACGCCTATTGGTCGTTTGCACAATGGAGAATCGACATCCTCAAACTTTTTCTAGTGGCAACTAGGCAGCGCAAGTTTCTCATCGTGGCTATGGTTACTTCACCAAATGGGTGGAAGCCAAACCAGTAGCTCAGATTACCGAGTGGCGGAAGCAATACGACTAAGGATGTATAAGCTAGAGCATCTCAACAGTACTCCGATCCTTCGGACTTGAAACTCCGAGAACCTACGTATCTATTACCAATAAGGTTCATTGTATTCCAAGCTCATTTCTAATAAAGATCTTGTTATATATCTATCTTTCAGATCGGGCAACTATGACTAGCATGTTCGACTCAGATAAAATAAGGGACACCCCATAGACGCTTGGGCCCCGACCTAAGACTTCCGAGGTAAGGATAGTTCAGTAACAAAACCGACTACTCCCATGTAGACACCTTGGATATATCCAAGACCTCTGTAAGCCGAGCTCATAGAATCTGAAGCAGATCTAGAAATGAACTCCGAAAAATTATATGAAGAACCCAAGATTGGTTAGGGATCCTCGCCGGCCCTCTGATCGAAATTAAGCCTAAGAGGCATCAAAAGAAAGAAGGTTCGATACAATGAATCTAACTCAAATAAGAAAGTAAGTTATGCAAGTACAAACTAAAATCAAGAACTTGGAGAAATTCCTATTTTCATTACTTTTAGAAGTTTATACATAGACCTCGGAATACCCGAGCAAAAGCACAATACACTAAGCTCGGTAAACCTGAGTGAAAACAAAAACAAAAAGGGGAAAAAAGCTTCATTCCTCGTCACTGTCGTCTTCATCTTTGTCGTCCTCTTCATCATCGAGGTCGATCTAAAGGCTACTGAAGTCCATCTCCGGATAAAGTTAAAGGACTTGAGCTCGGCACTCTTCGAAGCCTTTCGCAAAGGTGTCGGTGGCATTCTCAATGGACTCCACTTTAAACTATTCCAAAGAGAGAAAGTCCTCGACGGCTTTAGCAGCCCTCTCCTCCGGCTTTCAAGCCATCTCCTTGGCCTCGACAGTTTTCTGCTCGACTTGAGCAATTTTTGCAGACAACTCTATTACTTTCTCCTCAGATGCCAAGAATGCCTCCCTGCCTCGAAATTGTGACCGTCTGAAATCATCGCGCAAGCCCGTGTGGCTGAGGCTTAAGCTTTTGCCGATTCGACCATGTCCTTGGCCTTCCTTGCTCTCTCTTCAACTAGCCAAGCTTGCTCCTCTGCCTGCTCGAGATCAACCCTTGATTTTGCTTCAACCTCGGCGGCTTTTTGCTCAGCAACTTTCCACTTAATCTCAAACTCCGAACCATGCCGCCTAAGTGATACAATCGCCTCATGCATAAAGCTGATCACATGGGCATGCTGAAAAGAAGAATAGTTAGTAAATTGAAGTAAAAGATGGTGAAAATTTACAAAACAGAAGCTTACCCGAACAACCGAGGTGAAGGCTCCATCGATCAGGTCACTGACTTGGAAGGAGTGCATCATGCTCTTGTCGGCATGCAGCTGTATAGCTCGGACCACATCCTTGGCCACCTGAGGGGTTGTCAAGGCCAAATCAGACTCATTGACAGACCACCTCGAAATGTAGACCCTGGAAGAGCAAGCCGAAGAATCTGGTGTAGGAGCTAGAGCTGAAGGGTTGTCTTTCATTGGAGTAGACGAAGTTAGACCAGCTTGTGCCGAGGTATTAGCCTCGGATGATGATGGACAGAAAGAAACAACAGCAGCAGACGACTGCGCGAGGACGACCCCCTCCCGAGGAGCTAAATTAATGGGTGACATAATCTTGACCTTGGGGTCGAGCTCAACACCCTTTGTCCAAGGTGCTGGCACCTTAGGAGCACAGACCTAGACAACAGAGGCCTTAACTATTGCTTCAATAGGAGCTGAGGAGAATTCTCCCTTCAACTTATTCTTCTGAGCGGTTTCACCCCTATATGGCATGGTTGCTCTCTTGTGCATGGCCTTGCAGATCAGCGCCAGATCGATCTTCATAGCTGCAACAATTGCAAAGTCGCAGACAAGTTATATAGGAACATAATGCCGAGGAGAAAAGATAAAAATTTTGAAGAAATTTGCCCTAAGGATCGGCTAGGCTTAGACCAACATTACTTAGTGTTTCCTTAGACAACAATTCTTGTAAAGGAGGAATCTTAGATTTAAGAAGAGTATCCAAGGATCCTTGATCTCCAAGGTCGGTTTAGAGATCTCCGAGGCGTCCTCCATAGGATTTCAAACTAGTATGGCTGCTTGGAGGAGACAACAAAGAATCTCCCTTTCCATTCGTGAATGAAAGAGGGAGTGCCTTGGATCACCTAATGGCTTTTTCAAGAAGAGAAATACCACCGATTGCTTTTCTGGGGATGCCTCTTCAGAGTAAAGCATCCCCAAAAAAGAGAAACTGAGGCTCGGACGTGATAAAGAAAACCAAGAAAAAGAAAACCTACAATGACCGGCCAGGAGTTCGGAACCGGATGGGTCGGGATGAGGCTATAAACCCTTGTCAATTGAATAATGAAAGGGTGAAGAGGCAGTCTAAGCTCGGCCCTAAAAGTTTTCTCATACAAGTCGAGCCGAGATGGAGGAGGATTCGTCATCTGGTCTTCGGGACCGACAAGCTCAAAAGTGAACTCGGGAGAGACGAAGTGCTGAGCATGGAGCAAGTCCATGTCCTCTTGGGTGAGGACCGGCATCTCATAGTCTGGGTCAGATCGGACTTTGGGCTCAGACTCACTTGGAGGTGAGGATTGTTGAGCTCGAGGAGGATGGTCGGACAACCAACTCCCTGCTGAGACCTCGATCTCAGCCTCACTCATGGTGAAGAAAATATAGAAGAAAAAAGAGAGAAGCCAAGAAGGAAAAATTCGAGCAGCCAAAAGCAGAAACTTGCTGGTGATCGAAAGAAACCATGGAGTATGCCGGAGCCGGAGGAGAGGAACTTTGCTAGAGAAGCGCCTAGGAGGAAGCTTGAGCCGCTTGGGAGGCTTGTGGAAGAAGCAAGAAGTGTGAAATGAAGGAGGGGGTTACCCTTATATAGGGGTACGAACGACCCTGATTAAAGCAACGGTTCGACAATCCGAGCTGATTCATCCACGTCTCAACTCGGGATACGACGTGAATGATTCACCCAAATCACCACATTAATAGCGCCTCAAAAAGTTTCTGCAATAATGACATCTCAAGACAACCCTGATATATAGCACTTCAAGAAGATCAATTGAAGCATTAAAACTCCCTTCCAGATGCCTTGCCTTCGATCAAGATGACGATACAACTTCTATCACCCGAACTAAGATTTAGTTCAGCCTCAGAATTAGAAGGCAAGTAATGGAAGAAATATTGGACATCTTGATCTCGACTTAGACCGACTTTCTTGATTTTGGTATTAACCGAGGTGAACAACTTCGGTGAAAACCAAGATCTACTCTACTCGTGCTAATAAAGACTAGCAGTTATGGCGACACTACAGTCAATGCATGATTAGCGTAATTGCCTCTGCATGCTGCTCCCACGGGATGGTTACCACATTGTTAACGTGCAACCAACAGTTACCTTTATAGTTAAGGCACATCACGCCAAATCAAGTAACGGATCAGTATTCTATCCTATATAAAGGAGTGGCTTAGGGATCCTCAGGTAAGTTCATTTGGAGACTTTTCTCTACCAAATCTCTTCCTTCCATACTGTTGCCCTATCATTTTACCTTAGGCATCAGAGAATCCCCTGCTAGAAACTTTCGAGCAAGCAGACTTCTTACAGGTCATCCTCGAAGGTGACCGGTTCTTCTTCACCTCAGTCATCTCATTCAGTCTGATTCTCACCAACCTCAGAGCAAGCCGAGCCATGCTCCAAACTCGGTTCAGGATTTGGCAGCAATAGTAACATGTACCATGAGTTCATATTCCTCCCCTCTTCTTTGTTTTTCAATCATCCTTTGATATTTACATCATTACTTATTATTTACTTATTTTTTGAACTTTTTATTTCCTCTTGAAAGGATGCTGTTGTTATAGCTGCAAATCTAAAGTCACTCCTGCTGCATTAGATTTACATTCCCTTCTCTTTAGGGCCTTTAGGTTTATCCATATATTTCAGCTGTGATTAAAATGTACAAATAGCACGAATCCAACAGCAAGCACACTGGAAAAACATGTAAAGATTGTCTTAGACAGTTTACCATGAATCCAGAAATTTTCCCATTTTAAGGAATGTAATGAAAGAGATCAAGTGGAAATAGATTACTTGCAAAAAGACAACAACAAGCCAAGAATGTACAAATATAGATGGCATCTACTAGAAAGTTCTGCTTACTCTCAAATCACATCAGATGACATCCTTCATGATATGCCTAGCATCATATCCAATACAGGAAAGATAAGAATTTCTGTAGTGCATACATGTTCATTGGAGAAAGCATCCATTGGATCCTCAATAGAGAACATGAAATAAATTTCCTATAGTTGCAGCTACGCACCTTTAAGGGATGTAAAATCAATGGTGTACTAGATTTTGAATCTCACAAAGAACTTGAAACTTTTTTTTTCTCAGGACACCTTATTTTTTCAATAAGTTCCTCAACTAAATGAAAAGGCAACATCATTCTCCAAACAAATTTTCTCCTTCCATCAACCTACTCTGCTACACATCATATAACATCATTTACATTCTTTTATGTTAAAGTATAAGCCATTGTCGCATCAATAGCAGGTCGGCAGATTAGCTGATTCACAGGATATCCCCCAACAAGCAAATTGTTAAATTCACAAATACTAGAAAGAAGTGCATGCATCTACGAGAATCACAATTTTCTTTTGCAAGCAGCAAATTTCACAAATACAAAGCACCAGCATGAAATATACCTCCAAAACAAAATTGTTAGTAGCTAACCCAACGAATTCTACTCATTTAAATGTTAACAGCCGCAGAAGGAGGGGAACAACAAAGAGAGAGGACCTTGAGGGCGGATTCCCAACGGAGGGTGGTGATCCTCTCGTGGAGGGCCTCGAGGACAGTGCGTGGGAGAAGCTTCTTGGAATTGGTTGAGCCCCCTTTCTTCTCGATGATAGCTTTAGCAGCCTCCCTTCTCAAGATGACGGAGATCGCCTTCTTGGAGGCGATCCTACGGCTCACCTCCTCCCTCCTCTCCCTCGCCTTCTCCTCGTCGCCGCCACTGCTGCTGCTCGTCCTCTCGGAATGGGACCGCGCTGCAGCCGCTGCGACAACAGTCGCGCCGGGATGCTTCTTCTTCTTGTTCTTCTTTACCTCCTCCTTGCTCTTCGTATAAATGTAATCACGATTAGTGGTAGCAGAACAAGGATAACGAGAAAGGGGGAAGGGATTTGGGGCGATGCAGCGGTGGGATGTTGAGAGGGGTGGAGGAGCAGCAGCCATCGAGCTCCCGCCCCTGAGTTCGTTTTGTTTTGGTAAGTGGAAGAGACCCGAGGGCTTACACCAATGGGGGACCAGGAAGTGTTCTGGTACGGAGATATCTTTCGGAGTTGGGAAGGGGAAAACCAAGCGAGGAGCAGAGCCGTTTAGAATTAGACCGGTCCACCGATTCGCAGTACGATGTCGCATAAGGCCCGGGAGGTAGAGGTGCTTCCAAATATCCACCCCACGACCAAAAATCCCCGCATGCGCGCATGAGAAGATTTACGCTATCCTATCGCACCCATATTAAAATAAAAAATTGAAAAAATAAAAATGGGACAGAACTTCTTTCCCTAACAAAGTTTGTTCATCTAGTAACTTAAAAAAAAAAGTGAGGCTATTCCTCCATATCCTTCTTTTTTTTTTCTCATCAAGTCATTTTTTCCTCTCAATCCATCCACGAGTCCTTCCTCCTCCTCCCCGAATTCTTTTCTCCTCTTTTGAATCTTCTTCCACATGAAAACTTTTCCATCTCAAGTATATCTCATGGAGCCATGAGCTGTATATTGGTGAATACTATATTTTAGAAATTATGTATCGATTTACTTAGAGGTATATATTGGATTATTGTTGGGTATTGATAAGTGCTAAATAATGCATAAATTAATATCTTATTCATAGCACTTATCATTATTTTAATCACATATTTTATAAATTCAACTAAAAAAAATTATGTTACCTTCATCATTGCATTTTAATAAATTATTAAAGATAATTCGAGTTTTACTGATTAAACCTAATGAATGCAGGTCAAGTTAAACTTATTTGGGATGATCCCTGAACCCAAATCGTATGCAGCCCCGCAAATCAAGACCCTCTCAGATTCATCCCAATTTCCTTGTTTCTTTCCCATATTTGGCTCAACAAAACTTCCCTGCGTCACATCTTAGTCATCTAATTCTCTTCCCACACATGCTCCCAGCCAAATAGAATTAATTCTATCTTCCCGGCCAAACCAAATTAGAATCCTCAAACAAGCCATGCTATCATGCAAATCCCCCTTCATTCCATCTCATCTTGTTCCGAGTCCATCCCACACTCCAGCCTTCATTCGGACCCAAAACGGAACCAAGGAACAAAGCCACAGTTCTAGATTAACTCCAAAAAAAATATTCTTTTGTGACTCCTCCCATCCATCCAAACCACCCACGGATAAGCCCCAGATTCATGCAAACATATTCCCCAGCGTCTACGTCCTCTTCCCATCGTATCTTTATCCCGGATCTCCCAGCTCTCATCTCGTCCATGGATCCCACGATCTCCACATCCACGGATCCCGTCCAGCCAATGGAAACATCCGCCAGCCATCCCGTCTTCCTCCCAGCCAAATCAAGCCAACCCGCGACGGATTCCTTCCACGTCACGTCCACAGACCAAGCTCCCCTGTTTTAGAACCGTTCCCAGCTGCTTATACAACTCATTCTTATCCCTTTTCTTCCACGATTCAACCTCATCATTTTCTCTGAATCTTCCGGCTTCATCCCCTGTTTTCCAGCTGCTAGCCAAGTTCCAACTTTCTCTTCGTTCGCAAGATCAACTCCTTCCGATTCTTCTCGATGGATAAGCTCCCAGCCATCAGCCGAGAACACCATCTCATGTTTGTTCGGACTGGTCCCAAGCTTCACGGAATAGAACCGAATCCCCTGCATCCTCTCGTTCCGGATCAACTCCATTTAGCCGCGTCCAGCTTCTCCTCCGCGTTGAAATATGATATCTTCCGGCTTGATCGATCCCAACGTCCCAAGCTCTCCCATTTCCTCCCCGTGTCCGAATCTAAGCCCTCTCTATCCTTCTCCGAATCTCCCAACCAAATTCCAGCAGATCCAGCTTCTTCCGGATCACTCCACCATCCACGGATTCCTCCGCATTCCCCCTGCTTCGAAATAGAGTTACAGCTTCCAGCAAACGTACGCGTCTTCCATCCAAATCTTTTCCGAGTTTCCTCATCCCCTGTTCCGAGTTCTCCCCTGCTTCACCGGAACAAAGCCCAAGTCTTCCCATCGCGAGTTTCATTTCAACTGCCAGCCGAATCCCGAATTCCTCCCACGCATCTCGGCATGCCAGATTGACTCAACGAGATAAGCACCTCATGCGATCGGGATGAATCTTCCACATGCCTTCGAGCCATGCTTCCCAGGAATAGAACAAAGCCGGGAGTCTCATCTCTGGCATCGGTGGACTCCGACTTTCATGTCCGGATTGGATCTTCTCCCCATTTCGATCACGTCCACGGAACAAAAGCGATTCCTCTGCATTTATCTTCTCATTATATTCGAGCGAGGATAACAGGAGTCAGGAGTCTATAAAAAGGAAGAGTTATTCTCCTGGAAGGGGCAGCTCTTTTCTGATCCGAAGAAGTCTGTGGCTTGTTCATCAGGGAGTTCCAACAGAAGGGAGGAGAGAATTAGGGAAGGAAGGAAAGAAGAGATGGAAGCCTTCAGCGTTGCCGCTACCACCTTCCATACCATGCAGGGCTGATTTCTTCTCCAGGGCTGGATGCAGCCCTAACAAAGGGACACGGATTTTATATTTTATTTTATATTCTTGGGGTTGTACGAACTTATTGTTTTCAATGGATATCTTCTTTTGAATCATATTTAATTTCTGTGATTTTAAGTATGATGTTCGTACAACTGTTCTTCATGATCACTAAGTAAATATAAGATAGTCCATGCTTAGGAAAGATGCAGTGTCCTGCCACATTAGTTTTAGGGCAGACATTTCATGCCGACCGAAGATGGAGTATTCCCAAATTACTTTTGTAAATTTCTATTTAAATGCTTATTAGGCTTGTAGCCAATTTGCATGTTAATCCAAGAATAGATTAAAATACAATTAACCCTTGTTCCGATATTAGTGGTGAATTCCTTGCCCTAGGTTCCCTCAAACTGATAACATTTTAATTGCATTTTTTATTAAATTTCTTAGTTTAATTTTCTTCACAAACTCTTCCTTTTAATTTTTTTTAAAAAAAATAACTGTACCCCAATCTCTGTGGATCGATACCCGTAATCACTATCCTACCAGATACGTGCTATTGCATGGTCTTTGAAGTTGACTATCAGGTATGTATTAAAGAAGCTTATAGTATATATCAGAAATCCGTCGAGTATGTATCATCTAGACATATATATGTACTAGTGAACATGAGGCCCTCGGTCTTTGGAGGCAGGGATTGTGATGGCTTACTTGTCCTACTAAAAATTTGGTTGGACAGGAACGCCGGTCTGTTTGAGGGGAGGAGGATGTCACCGAGGATGGTGGTGGATAGAGCAGTGATATATGCGAGGGAGGTTTTGATGGCTGCCGATGTGTTTTCTTTTGGGATAGCTAGGGACACCTGGGGTACTCGTCATGCTGTTTCAACGTCCCGATTTGCCATTATTTCTTGGGTACCCCCATCCCTTGGCTATATCAAAGTTAACTTCGACGGCAGTAGGTCAGTGGATGGTGTGACTGGAGGGGTTGGTTTTGTGATCAGGGACCATCTTGGTAGGATGATAGCAGCAGGAGGTCGGCGTACGCCTAGACTTACGGTAGTGGAGGCTGAGCTGAGGGCAGCCTGGGAGGGTATATCCTATGCGAAGCTGGTACTTGGTGCCGAGCGGGTGTACCTCGTGGGAGAATCCTCCATGGTGATTGATTGGATCCGAGGGGAGGATAGGTTTGGCGATGGTCATCCCCTTATCCGGGGGATTCGCAGGATAGCTCAGATGTTGGGTGGCTTTCGGGCAGCACACGCGTTTAGGGAGGCGAACAGTGTAGCAGACTGGGTTGCCTCCTATGTCGCCCGTCATTCCGGAGATTTTATTTGGACGTCTACTTCAGATGTTTCCTATCCTTTGTCTTTTTTACTTTCCCGTGATTTGGCAGAATGTACTTACGTTCGAGTTATATGATATGAGTAGCCGTTTTCACCAAAAAAAAAAAACATGATATTTTGAAAATTGTCAATTTGCCTAGATGTGTATTGATTTTTCTAAAGATTTATATTAGATTGCTATTGGATATGAATCAGAGAAGCTTAAAGTATGCATCAAAAATTTATCGAATATATATCACCTGAATATGTATTATGTACTGGTGAACACGATGTTTTATAAACTGTGTAACAATTTGCTTAAATATATATTGATTTACTGTACGGTATATATTAGGTCACATTTAGGTATGTATTAAGAAAGCTTAAAGTATGTAGCAGAAATTCATCGAATGTGCATCACCTAGACATATGTTGTCTACTAGTAAACAAGATATTTTGAAAACTATCAATCTGCTTGGAGGTGCATATAGGTTGTTGGATGATTAATTTGTTAGATGTATAACATATGACCTTGTAATATATACTAGTGAATACAATCCATGACCATGAGGAAAGGACTTCATATTTTGGAGGAAAAGAAAGAAATTCAGAGAGGAAGAGGAAGACCTCACAAACAGATAGAAGAACGGCTTGAGGAGGAAGAAGAGAAGGATACCGATAGACCATTCTTCACATATTTCCTATCCCACTTTGACTATTCGATCTCTACTTTAAGATGGATGCGATAAGATATATGGTAAGAAAGGAAGATCGCTCCATATGATCTCCTTTGATGCCAACGTCAGGTGATTTTTGATCCAATCCCACAAATTGTTGGAAATGATTAATACGTTTTGCATATTTGCATTACTCCCACTAATAAGTCATAAAAACTTGAAAATTGAATTTGCACCAAAGATAGATCTCCATTTATTTTAAAGGTACATCAGATAAATTAACTAATACGAGTATAGATACATCCATGAAAATCTAAAAATAAAATATTCAAAAATTGAATAGAAAGATTTATTGAAGAATTCCATAACATTAGATGGTGCTCAAGGACGAGCAGAACCTTATAAATATTGGAACCAAAAATATTTGGGTTCCAAAGAAACTTGTATAATTCTTAGAGCTAACCCTTTTGGACCCAAGAGAGTTTGGGTACCAAATTCTAATGAGTACTTTTAATTTTTGTATATATGTTTGAAATCTCAAAGCAAGGAGGATAGATGGTTCTTAGATAGTGCTTGCTCAAGGCATATGATCGGAGATGAATCAAAATTCACAACACTAGCACCTAAAGATGGAGGATACGTTACATTTGGAGACAATAGTAAAGAAAAAAATATTGGTATTGGTAGTATCGGTAAAAGTCCTTCTCCTATTATTAATAATGTTTTACTTGTTGAAGGTTTAAAGCATAATTTTTTAAGTAGTAGTCAACTATGTGATAAAGAAAATAAAGTTATATTTGAGCATACTCATTGCACTATAGAAAGTATCAAAGATAACAAGACTTTATTTGTTGCATATAGACATTAAAATGTTTACATTGTTGATCTTAAAGATATGTCTTCTTTTAACGTCAAATGTTTTTCGGTTATAAATGATAATAGTTTCTTATGGCATAGAAGACTTGCTCATGCTAATATGGATTTGATCTCAAAACTTTCAAAACGAGAGCTAGTTATTGGTCTTCCAAAAATCAAATTTGAAAAGGATAAATTATGTGATGCATGTCAAAAAGAAAAAGAAATAAAGACATCTTTCGAATCTAAGAATATTGTCTCTACCTCTAGACATTTACAATTATTGTATATGGATTTATTTGGTCCTACAAGGACTCTTAGTCTTGGTGGAAAACGATATGCATTTCTCATTGTTGATGATTTTTCTAGATTTACTTGGGTTCTTTTTCTTGCCCATAAAGATGAAGCTTTTCATGTTTTTACAAAACTTTGTAAAAAAAGTTCAAAATGAAAAAATGTTTTCTCATTTCTAGTATTAGAAGTGATCATGGTAGAGAATTTGAAAACAAAGATTTTGAAAGTTTTTGTAATGAATATGGAATAAACCATAACTTCTCGGCTCCTAGAACTCCTCAACAAAATAGTGCAATTGAGAGAAAAAATAGGACTCTTGAAGAGATGGCTAGGACCATGCTTTATGAAAATGATTTACTAAAATATTTTTGGACCAAAGCCATTAACACCACTTGTTATATCATAAATCGAGGCATAATAAGGCCTATTCTTAAGAAAACTCCTTATGAGCTTTGAAAAGGAAGAAAGCCAAATATTGGTTATTTTCATGCATTTTATTGTAAATGCTCTATTTTAAATAATAATAAAAATATTTTAGGTAAATTTGATGCTAATTATCGGATGAAGCTATTTTTCTTGGATATTCTACATTTAGCAAGGCATATAGAGTTTTCAATAAAAGAACACTTGTAGTGGAAGAATCTATGCATGTTGTATTTGATGAATCTAACAATGTTTCTTCCAAGAATGTTGCAAGTGATGATGATAATATCGATATCGAGAAAAGTCTAGAAAAAGTAACCATCCAAGATGAAGAAAAAGAAACTAAATGATAATCCACAAGAGAAAAGCTCGAGTGTGAATCAAAAAGATGATGGCACAAAAGATGATCTTCAACTCTTACCAAAAGAATGGAGATATGCTCACAACTATCCAAAAGATGGGAGGCAAAATGGATCGTCCTACTCTGGCATGGAGTCACCTAATTACGGCCGAGCAAGCCCCACCAAGAGCCAGGCAGACCTCGGCCCCGCCAAGAGCCTGGCCGACCTCGGACCCTTTGAAGGCCGAGCCGACCTCGACTAGAGGCCCGGCCGATCTCAGCCCGCCAAAGGTCGAGCCGACCTCGCCAAGCATATGTTGCGGCCTTTAAGCCTGTCCGACCTCGTCCGCATCCAAACCTGCACATACGCCCACACCCACACATGTGGCCGGACATCCCAACCTAGCCAACCCCCTTCTACGAACCATTGCTTGCTGGCCACACCATGGCGCGCCAACCAAGGGTCGTACCCTGCCATACCTGCCAAGGGCCATACCCCACTGCACCTGCCAACAAACGCCATCTCCAGCTATTGGCCAGCTAATCATATCTCAGCCCGAGATTTCAGGTAACGGCTGTCACCGTCACCCAAAAAAGGGATAGAAAAAGGCCCTCGGTAAGTAGTTACAAGCTATTATAAGTGTCTACAAGCCATTACAAGCTATTTTGAGCTACAAGAGGCCATCAAAAGTACTCAGAAAGCTCTCCTCCAAAAAAGGCCCGGCTAATTTAGCCATCGGAGGGCCTTCGCTGAAATTTCCGTCCAAGGCTTTATGGAGGTATCCTGGAGTGCAGGAGGCGGCCCTTCTTCTCCATCCCGGCTGACGTCTCCTCGCCTTCTTTCGGTGTGGTCACCCTCAGGCCAGATTTCAACCACAATATCTGGCGCTAAAGGAAGGGCCTGAGTAGTGGTCATGAGGTTGAGGAGTCAAGGAGCTTCTAATGCATCGAGGCGTCAGGCACCAACTTTCGGCCACTCGCTCCAAAGCCCACCACCTACGGCACTGGTGAATCAAATTTTTCAGGTCCAGCTAGAGCAGTTTAGCCTGCTTGTCGAGCAAGTCCAAACACTCACCGCGGCCGTTCAAGGCCCGTAGCAGGTGGGAGCCCAATATGCACCCCCTCTTCGCAAGCGATGTCCTTAGAGGGTTAGCTGCCTGTCGATCACGGCCGGGCACGCGCGCCTTGAGAAAGTACTGTAAAGTTAAACTTTCTCGTGGTCCGGAACCGCTGAGTCTACAATGCCGCTCTTGGCCGACTAAGGCTGAACGCCCTCCGAGCTGTGGTCTCTACCTACCACTTACTCGTGCGGTTCCCCACAAGCCGAGCTCAACCCGAAAGAAGAAGAGGTTCCTGGACAGCATCGAATCCTATATGTTGATGACTCCTCAACCTCGGAGGGCAGTGGCGCATGCCTCACCCTCACCAGCCTGGAGGAAATCGGTGGAAGCCATCAAGAATACAATGACGTCCCGGTCCGAGCTCCGAGGCACCCTACAGAGTTGACTACGAGCCCAAGAGGCTCCCTCGACCGCAAGTAATGACGTCCCAGTCCGAGCTCTGGGGCACCCTGTAGAGTCAACCGCGAGCCTAAAAGGCTTCCTCGATCGCAGGTACAATGACATCCCGGTTCGAGCTCCGAGTCATCTTGCAAAGTTGACTGCGAGCCGAAGAGGCTCCCTCGACCGTAGTTACAATGACGTCCCGATCTGAGCTCCGGGGCATCCTGCAGAGTCGACCGCAAGCCCAATAGAGTCCCTCGACCGCAGGTAATGACGTCCCGACCAGAGGGCAAGGCGCCCTGCAGAGTCGACCGCGAGCCCAAGAGGCTCCCTCGACTGCAGGTAATGACGTTTTGGTCCGAGCTCCAGGGTGCCCTACATAGTTGACCATGAGCCCAAGAAGCTCCCTCGACTGCAGGTACAATGACATTCCGGTCCGAACTCTGAGGCACCCTATAGAGTCGATCGCGAGCCCAAGAGGCTCCCTCGATCGCAGAAAATGACATTTTGATCCGAGCTTTGGGGCGCTCTGTAGAGTCGACCGCAAGCCCAAGAGGCTTCCTCGACCGCAGGCACAATGACGTCCTAGTTTGAGCTCCGGGGCGTCCTATAGTGTCGACCACGAGCCCAAGAGGCTTCCTCGACTGCAGGTATAATGACATCTCGATCTGAGCTTCGGGGTGCCCTGCAGCATCGACCGTGAGCCCAAGAGGCTTCCTCGATTGTAGGTACAATGATGTCCCGATCCGAGCTTTGGGGCGCCTTGCAGTGTCGACCGTGAGCCCAAGAGGCTCCCTCGATCGTAGGTAATGACGTGTCGACCAGAAGGCGAGGCGCCCTGCAGAGTTGACCACGAGCCCAAGAGGCTCCCTCGACCGTAGGTAATGATGTCTTGGCCAGACGGCGGGGCACCCTGAAGAGTCAACTGTGAGTCCAAGAGGCTTCCTCGACCGCAGGTATAATGATGTCCTGGTCTGAGCTCCGAGGCTCCCTCCAGCGTCAACCACGAGCCAAAGAGGCTCCCTCAGCCGTAGGTACAATGACGTCCCGATCCAAGCTCCGAGGTGCCCTATAGCGTCGACCGCAAGCCCAAGAGGCTCCCTCAGCCGCAAGTAGAATGACATCCCGGTCCGAGCTCCGAGACGCCTTGCAGTGTCGACCGCGAGCCCAAGAGGCTCGCTCGACTGCAGGCATAATGACGTCCCGGTCCGAGCTCTGGGGCACCCTACAGTGTCGACCACAAGCCCAAGAGGCTCTCTCGACTGCAGGTACAATGTGTTAGATGTATGCCCTAGAAGCCAATTTGGCTGACACATTGTTGATTCTAGGGACATAATTTTGTACTTGACTATTTATTATTGAATAAATAAAAGGCATCTTTTTCATTCATATTGTTTATGTGTCTATGAATCGTCCAAGAAATTAATAAGATGATGATACATATTCTCAAGAGTTGAGAATTTGAGCCATGTATCATTGGTGATTAATTTCTAAATGCTCCTGATCAAAGGATCATCACGAGGACGGTGATCGATCCGATCAGTGCACAGATCACTCTCCTTCTGGATGGACGAGACTTGAGTCCACAGTGTAGGGACACTGAAGTGATAGTGCAGGTGCTTGTTAGAGAACAAGGGTACTGAGCGTGACCAATACAAGAAGTCACTTGGATGTCTATCCACTCGTCAGTGACTTGCTTGATGTTGCAGTAGTGTGACTGGTCCTTTGACCTGCGGCGCTTCGGCTACTCACAGTGAGGTTATTGTAGTTTGACTGCACACATACATGGTCTCTAGCCATATGGGTCCATGCAGTGTAGATTGGCTGCAGTAAGTTCACTGTAGGAGTAGGGTATGCACCTATATGGAATCTATCGACCTTGATAGATAAGGAGAGATCCTATGTGATTTATAAGACTGAGTTCGTAAGACCTCGGCCGGGGCAGTATGCACAGTGGACAAAGAGTTTTTTCACTATCGAACTCGAGTCGAATAAATCTTGACATATGACAGACGATGGGGTTTGACGAGTTGTCCATGACCTCCGTCCTGTAGGGATCCACGATAGTAGGACTGTATCACATGTTAACTGCACCTAGAGGTTCATCATTCCATTCTGCTGGGTAGCCACTACATGCTGCTAGGTGTCACTGGTGGATGGTGGGACTCATAGGGATTATCTTGATAATCGATAAACCTTAATGAGTTGAGTTGGAATCGTTCCAACCCATTGAAAGGAGTTTTCAATGATATAGTGATAGAGATCACAATATATCTCACTACCAGTCAGAATAGAACCTATGGGGTCACACACACTAGAAGTATTGACCGATCCGATGGTTGAAATCGTGATTAGGAATCACAAGAAATCAATTTGATTGATAAGAAGTTGAAGAAGAACAAAGGAAATTAATTAATTAGACTTAAACACAAATCCTACTTCGGGTAGGATTCCTAGAGTCCTAATTGGATTAGGGCTGGGAATCCTAGTTGGAGTAGGACTGGAATTCCTACTTGGAATAGGATTCCTAAAATCCTAATGAGATTAGGAGTTTTGAATTAAAATTGGATTCCTACTTGGAGTAGGATTCCTAGAAATCCTAATTGGATTAGGACTAAAATTAAATACATCCTAATTAGATTAGGATTCCTTAAGTCTAAATTAATTATTAATCTAATGAATCAACATGACTCCTAATTGGATTAGGATTGAAGAGTTCAATTGAGTCATGGTTCATTCAAGTCCTAATTGGATTAGGACTAGCATAGATTGAACCCAATTTGGCTAATCCTAATTGGATTGGGATTAAACCATAAGAGAGGCACCCAATCCTCTTTGGAAGAGGATTAGGGCATCACAAAAAGGAGGGTTCACACCCCTCCTCCTCTCCTTGTGTGCGGCATGAAGAGAGGGGCCGGCGCCCCCCTTCCCTCTTAGGCAATATGTCTAGGGCTCCTAGATTGTAGGAGCCCTAGATGGCTTTATAAGGAGGCATGAGGCCGGCGCCCTAGCTAAGAGCTCTCTTCCTCCTCTTGCTGCCGCCACCAGCCCCTCTCCTCTCTTGGTTCAGCCGCAAGCAAAGGGAGAGCAAAGTCCAAGCGTTGGCTTCATCCTCTTCCTCCAATCCTTCTTCCAACGCAGGGAAAAGAAAGAAGGCTGCAGAAGCTGTGTTCTTCTTCCTTGAGTTCCTTCTTCTTCTTCCTCCTCTCAAGCACTTTCAAGAGTTGAAAGAAAGAGAAGAGATCAGCCATCAAAGGAGTCTTTGCAAGGGAGCTAGCACCCCGGGAAGACAAGAAAGCTTTGATCGGTTCTCTACTTCGTGTGGATACCCGTAGAGGCCGGACGTTTGAACGGCTTCAAACGAACCCTCTTCCAAAACCACGAATTCAGATTCGCGGTGATCATCTACCCGCGCAAGGTGAAGATTTGATCTTCCTATTAGTTCTAAAAGTTTTAATTCTTACCTAATTACGAAAGGTCTCGAAACAAGCGTTCATGCGATGAACGTCGAACCCGTGCATGCCGATTCCGCTGCCATCTGAAAATTTTTGAAATATCAGCGGCATGGGCGGGTTCCCAACAGTGGTATCAGAGCCTAGGCTTCGTAGATTAAGGTAAGAATTAAATATCTAAAGGCATATTAGATCTGAAAATTAAATGATCATGCATGCTGAAAAATTCTGCATGCAGATTTTTCAGGGGTGCTGATTTTTACATGCTGATTTTTATGTGATAAAAAGATGATTCTAATTGCATTGTTAATGGGATTACAAAGTTTAGAATCATGATTAGCATGATCAGCGACCTATGTCATGATATAATCAGTTAAGTTTCAGATCTGAAAATTATAATTGTAGCATACGGTGATGATCATAGGATTCAACCCCTTTTGGTATCAAATGTAATGACCTGCGATGTGATCTGCGATGTCATGTAATTTTTCAGATGCTTGCATGCATCTTATTTGATGTTTTGAGAGGCCTGCGTGCCTCCTAAAAGGAGATGTAAATTATTTTTATTTTTATTTTACATCTGGTTGTATTTCTGTGATGTGATGTACATCAACGATCAAGTTGAAGCAAAGGCATGAGATGAAAGGTGATCTAAGCGGTTGATGGCGATGGGATCAAGAGTTGATCAAGGATCGAATCAAGGAAGCTTGGATCCAATTCAAGAGTTGAAGACCACTTGATCGATTGATGTGCATGTGCTTGTAATACGACCTGATTAGAATCCATGATCATCACCTAGTTAAAGTTTAGCTTTAATTATTGCCGCGATTATAACTGCCTGCAATGCGCCGTTTGCATGTGATGTGAATGAGAGTCGGGTAGATAGGTCTACATGTGATGTAGCAAACCCAATTGAGACCTAAATCAAAACCTCCTCAATCAAGTCGAGAGTGAACCGACATGAGCAAGTCATATTAGATTAATTGATCTAATTGGTGTCTAGGAAAGCATGAAAGGTGGTTACTTAATTAGGACCTTACTCTCTGAGTAAGGGGAGCCTCCCACCTGCTTACCTGGCCAATTGTTCGATTACCTCTTATGAAAGGCTCAAGTTGCAAACACTAAGACCTGATTAACCAATATTAAGTCAATAGGTCTTCCACTGTAGTAGAGCTGCTAAGGCCTTTCTGATGTTGACTTGTCTCGGCTGGATACAGTGGTCAAGTTGCATTGGGGGGCTGGACCTCTCTATAGACATGAGATGTTGTAGGGTAAAGGTGGGGTTGGGCACCAATAACTGTTAGGTGAGGACCCAATGACGACTTTATTCCTACGGTTATACGGTGGGTCTGACTTAACTAAGAAATGAGACCAATAACTGTTAGGTGAGGTCTTCATGGCTTAGAGACCAAGTTGCACTGCAACATGCTTGAGAAGCATTGTACAAGAGTTGTACACTCATCCATCTATGTGTCACCAATAACTGTTAGGTGAGGTGGCATGTAAATTGGTGGGACCGCAGTACCCACTAGAAACCCTAGTCGTGTGGGATTTCCGTTTTCCTACCAGGGGAGTGTGAGGAATTCGAGAAAATAGTGGGAGTCACATTTGTTCTAAAAGACCTTAGGACAGATTAGGATCAAGTACAAAAGTCTAACTAAGAATCTTTACTCTCTGCAGATACAATGTCGGCTTCAAACCCTT
This sequence comes from Phoenix dactylifera, assembly GCF_009389715.1. Lineage (NCBI taxonomy): Eukaryota > Viridiplantae > Streptophyta > Magnoliopsida > Arecales > Arecaceae > Phoenix > Phoenix dactylifera. The sequence goes on along the minus strand of NW_024067785.1, from coordinate 392,461 downwards.
TGACCCGTATTCTTGAGACCAACCGACTGACCGGAACCAATTACAAGGACTGGCTTAGAAATCTCAAAATAGTTTTGGACTGTGAGAAGATAGGCTATATACTTGATTCAGATATCCCCACATTACCAGTACGTCCCACTGATGTTCAGCGTGAGATGCATAAAAAGTGGTTGGACGATGACATTAGAGTAAAATGCTATATGATGGCATCTATGTCTAATGAACTCCAATGCCAGCATGAAAATATAAAGACTGCTAGGGACATACTGGCACACCTACAAGAGTTGTATGGTGAGCAGAGTCGCACAGCTCGTTTTGAAGTGTCCAAGAGGCTTTTCAAAGCGAAGATGCGCGAAGGGCAGTCTGTCCATGATCACGGTCTGACCATGATCAAGGACCTAGAGGAGCTTGAGAAGCTCGGTATGGACATGCACAAGGAATTGCAAGTGGATTTGATCCTACAGTCACTTCCTGATTCATTTGGTCAGTTTATAGTAAACTACCACATGAATAAGATTGAATGCACTAAGACTGAACTAATCAACATGTTGGTAACTGCTGAGGGAGCCTTGAAAGGTTCAAGGGGCAATGTCCTCGCTGCTGAGTTGACTTCTGGTTCCAAGAGAAAGTCTACTTGGAAGAAAAGGAAGCCTACAAAGAAGCAGAAGAAAGACAAGAAGCCAAAGAAGGAAGTTCAAAAGAAAAAAGGCTAACAACAAAGAAAAATATTTCCACTGCAATGTCGAAGGCCACTGGAAGAGAAACTGTCCTTCATACCTCGAGAGCCTAAAGAACAAGAAAGGTGACACACCTTCAGAAGGTATAGACTTGCTCATTATTGAAACTAATCTAACGGTTTCTTCTACTTCTAGTTGGGTTATAGATTCTGGTTCTAGTGCTCATTTGTGCACTACTATGCAGGGTCTAAAGGAAAGTAGAAGGCTGGCGGAAGGTGCGGTAACCCTTCGGGTTGGCAACGGGGCAAAAGTTGCTGCTGTGGCTGTGGGCACCTACCATCTGCGACTACCGTCTGGATTTAGTTTAATACTTAGAGACTGCTATTATGTACCTGTTGCTAGCAGAAATTTGATTTCTGTTTCATGTCTAGCACAGGAAGGTCATGTTTTTACATTTGACAAAGACTGCTGTTCTATTTATTTGAGAAATAAAATAGTCGCACGTGGTTTTATGATTGACAGTCTCTACCATTTACATATGGATGTATCTGTGAATGTTACCGAGCAAGATGTGAGTGCCAAAGGATCCAAAAGATCCAGAGATGAGATAAACCAAAGATATTTGTGGCACCTCAGACTTGGCCATATTGGAGAAGATAGAATGAACAAAATGGATAAAGATGGGCTCTTAGGCTCATTGACTTCCGAGTCATATCCAGTTTGCGAGTCCTGTCTTCAAGGAAAGATGGCCAGACTACCCTTTGTAGGACATGGGGAGAGGACCACTGAAATACTTACCCTAGTACATACAGATGTATGTGGCCCATTCGATGTGCTAGCCAGGGGACGTTATTCTTACTTCATTACCTTTACCGATGATTATTCACGGTATGGGTATGTGTATCTTATGAGACACAAGTCTGAATCCTTTGAAAAGTTCAAAGAGTTCAAGAATGAAGTAGAAAAACAAACTGGAAAACCTCTTAAGGCTCTTCGATCAGATCGAGGAGGAGAATACCTTAGTGGGGAATTTCGGGACTATCTCAAAGAAAACGGCATAGTCTCACAATGGACACCTCCGGGTACACCTCAACTCAACGGGGTGTCAGAGAGGAGAAATCGGACCCTATTGGATATGGTCAGGTCCATGATGAGCTTCACTGATTTACCTATGTTCCTTTGGGGAGATGCCTTACTCACAGCAATTTATTTATTGAATAGAGTTCCCTCTAAATCCGTTCCTACCACACCGTATGAGATATGGCATGGTAAGAAACCAAGTCTGGGTCATCTCAAGATTTGGGGATGTCCGGCCCACGTCAAGCGACTACAAGCGGACAAGTTAGAGGCTAGGACCATAAGTGCTCGTTTTATAGGATATCCTAAAGAGTCATTAGGATACAATTTTTACGTCTCAGAGGATCACAATGTGTTTGTGAGCCGTCATGCCATCTTCTTGGAAAATCAGTTTATCCTTGATAGAGGCAGTGGGAGGAAAATTGAGCTTGAAGAGAAAGTCTCTGAAAAGCAACGAGTCATGGATCCTATAGAACCTATTCATAAGGAGCCAGTACACGATGTCCCTCAACCACCTCGTAGATCTAGTAGAGTCTCCCATCCTCCCGATAGATACTTAGGTATACTTGAAGAGGATACTGAGGAAATGTTCCTAGTGGGAGATAGGGATCACATACAGGATCCCAAAACATACAACGAGGCGATATCTGATATCGATTCCGAGAAATGGCTGGAAGCTATGAAGTCAGAGATAGACTCCATGCATTCCAACCAAGTCTGGACCTTAGTAGATCCACCAGAAGGTATTGTACCTATTGGATGCAAATGGATCTACAAAAGGAAGATAGGTTCGGATGGAAAGGTAGAGACCTATAAGGCAAGGCTTGTGGCGAAAGGGTATAGTCAGCGCGAAGGCATTGACTATCAGGAGACCTTTTCACCTGTAGCCATGCTAAAATCCATCCGAACATTGCTTGCCATTGCAGCATTTCATGATTATGAAATCTGGCAGATGGATGTGAAAACTGCTTTCCTGAATGGATATCTTGATGAAGATATCTATATGGAACAGCCTTTGGGTTTCACTTCCAGTGATGGAGATCACAAGGTCTGCAAGCTGCAAAGGTCCATCTATGGACTAAAGCAAGCCTCTCGGAGTTGGAACACTCGTTTCGATGATGCAATCAAAACGTTTGATTTCATCAAAAACGAGGAGGAACCATGTGTTTATAAAAAGGTTAGTGGGAGTGCTGTCGCTTTTCTCGTACTATACGTAGATGACATTCTCCTGATTGGGAATGATATTCCCATGCTAACCTCGGTCAAGGTCTGGTTGTCAAAAGAATTCTCCATGAAAGACCTTGGGGAAGCATCCTATATTTTGGGAATAAAGGTCTATAGAGATAGATCTAAAAGGATGCTTGGCCTGTCACAGAAAATGTACATAGAGGAGGTGCTGAAGAGGTTCAGCATGGAAAACTCCAAGAGGGGTCTCTTACCCCTAAGGCATGGAATTCATCTCTCCAAGAAGATGTGCCCCAACACATCTGAGGAGATTCAACGCATGAGCAAGATTCCTTATGCATCGGCAATAGGAAGCCTCATGTATGCCATGCTATGTACACGACCTGATATAGCTCTTGCTGTGAGTGTCACAAGCAGATATCAGTCGAATCCAGGTGAAGAACACTGGACAGCTGTGAAGAATATTCTTAAGTACTTGAGAAGAACTAAAGATTTATTCTTAGTTTTTGGAGGATCATCAGAGTTAAAGGTAGAAGGGTACACAGATTCAGACTTCATGACTGATGTCGATGACAGGAAGTCAACATCTGGATACGTGTTCTTGTGCAATGGTGGTACGGTGAATTGGAAGAGTTCTAAACAACCGATCATTGCTGATTCGACTATGGAAGCCGAATACATCGCCGCCTCTGAAGCTGCTAAGGAAGGCTTCTGGTTCAAGAAATTCATTGCAGAGCTGGATGTGATGACATCAGATGCCATAACACTCTACTGCGATAACAATGGCGCCATAGCCCTTGCTAAGGAGCCAAGGTCTCATCAGAAGTCTAAGCATATAGAGCGGCGCTTTCACCTCATACGCGACTATGTGGAGAAGAAATATGTAGAGGTGCAGAGAGTAGACTCCGCGGATAACGTGGCAGACCCTTTCACTAAGCAGCTGAGTCAGCAAAAGACTGAAGCCCACCTTGAGAAGATGGGCCAAAGATATATGACCAATTGGCTTTAGTGCAAGTGGGAGATTGTTAGATGTATGCCCTAGAAGCCAATTTGGCTGACACATTGTTGATTCTAGGGACATAATTTTGTACTTGACTATTTATTATTGAATAAATAAAAGGCATCTTTTTCATTCATATTGTTTATGTGTCTATGAATCGTCCAAGAAATTAATAAGATGATGATACATATTCTCAAGAGTTGAGAATTTGAGCCATGTATCATTGGTGATTAATTTCTAAATGCTCCTGATCAAAGGATCATCACGAGGACGGTGATCGATCCGATCAGTGCACAGATCACTCTCCTTCTGGATGGACGAGACTTGAGTCCACAGTGTAGGGACACTGAAGTGATAGTGCAGGTGCTTGTTAGAGAACAAGGGTACTGAGCGTGACCAATATAAGAAGTCACTTGGATGTCTATCCACTCGTCAGTGACTTGCTTGATGTTGCAGTAGTGTGACTGGTCCTTTGACCTGCGGCGCTTCGGCTACTCACAGTGAGGTTATTGTAGTTTGACTGCACACATACATGGTCTCTAGCCATATGGGTCCATGCAGTGTAGATTGGCTGCAGTAAGTTCACTGTAGGAGTAGGGTATGCACCTATATGGAATCTATCGACCTTGATAGATAAGGAGAGATCCTATGTGATTTATAAGACTGAGTTCGTAAGACCTCGGCCGGGGCAGTATGCACAGTGGAGAAAGAGTTTTTTCACTATCGAACTCGAGTCGAATAAATCTTGACATATGACAGACGATGGGGTTTGACGAGTTGTCCATGACCTCCGTCCTGTAGGGATCCACGATAGTAGGACTGTATCACATGTTAACTGCACCTAGAGGTTCATCATTCCATTCTGCTGGGTAGCCACTACATGCTGCTAGGTGTCACTGGTGGATGGTGGGACTCATAGGGATTATCTTGATGATCGATAAACCCTAATGAGTTGAGTTGGAATCGTTCCAACCCATTGAAAGGAGTTTTCAATGATATAGTGATAGAGATCACAATATATCTCACTACCAGTCAGAATAGAACCTATGGGGTCACACACACTAGAAGTATTGACCGATCCGATGGTTGAAATCGTGATTAGGAATCACAAGAAATCAATTTGATTGATAAGAAGTTGAAGAAGAACAAAGGGAATTAATTAATTAGACTTAAACATAAATCCTACTTCGGGTAGGATTCCTAGAGTCCTAATTGGATTAGGGCTGGGAATCCTAGTTGGAGTAGGACTGGAATTCCTACTTGGAATAGGATTCCTAAAATCCTAATGAGATTAGGAGTTTTGAATTAAAATTGGATTCCTACTTGGAGTAGGATTCCTAGAAATCCTAATTGGATTAGGACTAAAATTAAATACATCCTAATTGGATTAGGATTCCTTAAGTCTAAATTAATTATTAATCTAATGAATCAACATGACTCCTAATTGGATTAGGATTGAAGAGTTCAATTGAGTCATGGTTCATTCAAGTCCTAATTGGATTAGGACTAGCATAGATTGAACCCAATTTGGCTAATCCTAATTGGATTGGGATTAAACCATAAGAGAGGCACCCAATCCTCTTTGGAAGAGGATTAGGGCATCACAAGAAGGAGGGTTCACACCCCTCCTCCTCTCCTTGTGTGCGGCATGAAGAGAGGGGCCGGCGCCCCCCTTCCCTCTTAGGCAATATGTCTAGGGCTCCTAGATTGTAGGAGCCCTAGATGGCTTTATAAGGAGGCATGAGGCCGGCGCCCTAGCTAAGAGCTCTCTTCCTCCTCTTGCTGCCGCCACCAGCCCCTCTCCTCTCTTGGTTCAGCCGCAAGCAAAGGGAGAGCAAAGTCCAAGCGTTGGCTTCATCCTCTTCCTCCAATCCTTCTTCCAACGCAGGGAAAAGAAAGAAGGCTGCAGAAGCTGTGTTCTTCTTCCTTGAGTTCCTTCTTCTTCTTCCTCCTCTCAAGCACTTTCAAGAGTTGAAAGAAAGAGAAGAGATCAGCCATCAAAGGAGTCTTTGCAAGGGAGCTAGCACCCCGGGAAGACAAGAAAGCTTTGATCGGTTCTCTACTTCGTGTGGATACCCGTAGAGGCCGGACGTTTGAACGGCTTCAAACGAACCCTCTTCCAAAACCACGAATTCAGATTCGCGGTGATCATCTACCCGCGCAAGGTGAAGATTTGATCTTCCTATTAGTTCTAAAAGTTTTAATTCTTACCTAATTACGAAAGGTCTCGAAACAAGCGTTCATGCGATGAACGTCGAACCCGTGCATGCCGATTCCGCTGCCATCTGAAAATTTTTGAAATATCAGCGGCATGGGCGGGTTCCCAACACAATGACATCTTGGTGCGAGCTCCGAGGCACCCTGTAGTGTCGATCGCGAGCCCAAGAAACTCCTTCGACCACAGGTAATGATGTCCCGGCTAGAGGGCGGGGCACCTTGCAGTGTCGACCGCAAGCCCAAGAGGCTCCCTCGACTACAGGTAATGAAGTTTCAGCCAGAGGGCGGGGCACTCTGCAGAGTTGACCACGAGCCCAAGAGGCTCCCTCAACCGCAGGAGCCTGCAATGACGTCCCGGTCCAAGCTTCGATGCGCTCTGTAGTGTCGATCGCGAGCCCAAGAGGCTCCCTCGACCATAGGTACAATGACGTCTCGGTTCGAGCTCCGAGGCACTCTGCAGAGTCGACTGCGAGCCCAAGAGGCTCCCTCGACTGTAGGTAATGACATCCCGATCCGAGCTCTGAGGTGCCCTGCAGTGTCAACGGCGAGCCCAAGAAGCTTCCTCGACCATAAGTAATGATGTTCCAGCCAGAGGGCGAGGTGCTCTGCAGAGTCGAGCGCGACATGTAGTTCAAGAGTAGATTATACTTCTTTCAAACTAATTCATAACACTCTTCAAATCAAAGTCGTCTTGTCTGACCAATTTCAAATAATTCTATTCACCACATTTTCTCTGCACATTCTGATTTAAACCTTAACATACCCGTGTCAAGTCTAGATTTTTTTTTTTCCTAGAATTACTTGCTTATTTGGTACATTCATTATTATGTCTTAATCCATGTGAACACTTTCAAAATTTAAAAGTTCATATTCTTCTTTTGACAATTAATCAAAAAATGTTATGTAACTATTTAATCTTTTCTAGCAGCATAATGAGTTGTCTAACAAAGAGCAGTGGGCATGGCAAAACAATAAATAAAAATAAATATTGGGACTAGATTAATACCTGTCGTCAACACATCAGAAGCCTGTGCATCTTGTTGTGTAAGTGCAAATACTCTTCCTTGAGTCTTTGGCCCCTGGCTTCCTTCCAATGCTTGAGTAGATCTATTCTCGTTTCTTTGTGGGCAGTCTGCAATTTTATGACCTATCTTACCGCATCTAAAGCAGGCACCGGTTTTCCAATGGCAATTCTTGTCAGCATGAGCTTTACCACATCTAGAACATTTATTGATATTCATCTGCTTAGGGTTGTCACTCGTAGATTTCTTGTTTGAACTTTCAGCGTTTTCATTGCTCTGCCCCTGGAAGTCATTTGACCTGTTCCTCTTCTTTTGATTTCTTTCCTTTTCCAACCGTTCATCATTAACTTCTCTTTCAATTATTAAAGCCTTATTTACCACAGCTGCATAGGTAGTCAATTCATAAGGTACCACTTGTTTTCTAATATCAGTCTTTAATCCCATCTCAAATTTATGCGCTCGATCTAGCTCATCCTCGACTAACTTTGGAACAAATTTAGCTAGCTCGGTAAATTTAGCTTCATATTCTGCAACAGTCATATTTCTCTGCTTTAGATGAATAAACTCCTGCTCTTTCTGTGTCCTTACACTCCGAGGAAAATACTTATCATAAAATGCTCCTCGAAATTTTTCCCAAGTGAGTGGCTCCCTATCCTGCTCATATTTATGTTCCAACATCCGCCACCAGTTGAATGCCTCACCTTGCATCATGTATGATGCAAACAAAATCTTTTCATCATCCTGGCATCTCAAGACAGCAAATGCTTTTTCCATCTCTGTAAGCCAATTGTCTGCTTCCAACGGTTCTGTAGTCTCCTTGAAAGCTGGAGGAGCCAGCCTCTTAAATTCAGCTATACTACTACGCTGTTCACACTGTTCCCCTCGTCCTTGCTGTGGTTGTGTCTGGGGCAACTGCGCTTGTTGTTGGAGCAACTGCTATTGCACCTGTTGTTGCATCTGCATAAGGCCCACTATGGTCTGCATAACCTGGCCTAGGCCCGACTCTTGTCCTGTCTGAGTATCACTAGCAGGATTGACGACTCTCTCCTGCTGAGGGGTGTTACCAACTTGTTGGGGTGTACTGTCATTTTGCGGGTTGGGTGCCTTATTAGTAGCTCTGCGAGTAGTCTTTCTCATCCGACGTGGAGGCATCCTGACCTATGTCTATCAGATAGCAGTATGCCAATAATAAGCTTACCAGTTCATTACAAGTACATAGAATGGTTGCTACAATCATCATAAACTAACGTCCCAATGTCCCTAGTGTCTACCCACCTACACTCATGTCATGTCAGATTTTCTTATCTTAGAATTTATCCATTCATGCTCTGATACCATAAAAGTTGTCACGCCCCCGGCCCGAGATCGCGAGCCGGGGGTCGCGCCAACCGCCGCACACCCATAGGGAACTCTCCCCACGAGCATGCAAGGCATCTAAACCAAATATCTCAAATATATATAACTAAAATAATTCAGCTGAAATAAATGCAATCTTATTCCATTGACTGACACAAATTATAAAGTTTCACAGTTCTCAATGCGCAGCGGAACAATAAAGATAGAACATTAACTTAAATAAAATCTAATCTAAGATAACTTGTGTCATAATTTTTGTATTCGCTCTCCCATATTGTAAAACCCCCGGATCGAGCTAATTCTTCGTATCTGTAAAAACAGTAAGAAATCGTATAATGAGCTAGACAGCCCAGTAAGTAATAAACACCTTAACTAGTCAATTCATATAATAACATAAAATATAAATACAAATTACGATGAATCAACATAATAACATAATCAATTCCTTTTCAAGCACAAATTTATTGAAATCCGTATCTTTCAAATATCCACATACATAATCATAAATCTGATTCGAAACAAATCACATTCATCTCATCAGCCTTTAGCTACGACCACACTTATACCCTGTGGCTAGGCCAGAAACAGAACCGTACTTATACCCTACGGAGTGGGCCAGAATACCGCACTTATACCCTGCGGAGTGGGCCAGAATACCACACTTATACCCTGTGGTGGGGCCAGAATTGCCAATGCATAACCCCTTATTGGCAGGGTCCAGAACATAGCCAGGCTGAGAGTTCTAAATCTGATGCACATCAAAATTCTTTTGTAACATAATAAATATATCATAATCCGATCTAAATATGCATATACAATGCAAGAACAGTAATATAACAATAGTCCGCAAAATATTATTCCAATTCACATATCCATTTTTCATTCAAAGCATCATCTCGTAAAATTCATAAATCACATATAAATTCATTAACAATTTATTCGATGCAAAAATAATATTATATAAATGAAGAGTCTAGAGAAGGCAGTTCATTACTTATATTGAACGCGATCCACAATAAATCCAATTAATCTCACAAATTCCTCGCAGGACCTAATATCCAAAAATCATATTTTCTTTTAAAATTAATCACAATATATATAAAAACTTAAATTTAATATTTTCCCATGGCCGACCCTGCAGAAGTGCCTAGCACTCCAAGTTCGGGTTCGGATTTGGGTTCGGGTTCATACCCGTAGACCACCCTCTTCCCTTTATTTTACTATTATTATTATTATTATTATTTTCTTTTCTTCCTTTTTTTTTCTTTTCTTTTCTTTCCTTCTCTTTTCTTTTTCTTTTCTTTTTCTTTTCTTTTCTTCTCTTTTTTTTCTTTTCTTTCCTTCTCTTTTCTTTTCTTTTCTTTTCTTTCCTTCCCTTTTCTTTTCTTTTCTTCTTCTCCAGAAGCTTCTCCCGACTTCATCTCCTTCCCTCCCCTTTCTTTCTTCTTTCTTCTTTTTCTTTCTCCTCCTCCTCTTCTCCCGACGTCTTCTCCTCCCCCCTTTCTTTCTTCTTCTTTCTCCTCCCGCGAAGGGAGGTCGGTGAGCTCGGAAGAAGCCAAGTTGAGGCCGGCGGCGCTCGCGACGGCCGGCCCGCTCCTTCCCGCGGAGGAGGCATGCAGACGGGAGGAGAAGAAGACCCTGCGACGGTCATCCTTCTCCTTCTTCCCTCTCTTCTTCTTTCTTTCTTCTCTTTTTTTTTTTTTATCAAATGGTACTACAAAGAGATAAAGATTAGGATTCCTTACCTCAGCCCCGGTGAAGGTCCAGCGGCTTCCTCCCTCTCCAGCGGCTCCTTCCTCTCCGGCGGCAATGGTGGAAGAAAGGGTCGTCCGTGCTGTGGCTCGGCTCTCTCTTTCTCTCTCTCGGTCGGCAACCCAAGGAAGAAGAACCCCCAACCAGGAAGGGACTTGGGTTTGCGGCTCCTCTTCCAATGGCTTCAACGAGAGGAGGAGAAGCCCTAAAAACAACCAGACGCTGGCTTCTTCGGATCTCCCCTTCTTCACGCCCCCTCACGTGCGACGCACGTGAGGCCAAAACCTTGGGGCTGCCGGTCCACTGGACCGGCTCAGTTCCAGGGTCTCACAACTGTATTAAACGTGCCAGTGCGCGAGACGTCTCCAGCTGAGTGCAAGTCATCTCGTAAAGTAAAGAACCAGAGCGCGAGTCGACTCTAGTATGTTACGAGCCGACTCATCACAAAAAGACAGAAAAGGTGTTTCAAGGAACCAGAGCGCGAGTCAACTCTTCACAGAAAGACAGAAGGTCAGTTTCAAAGAGCCAGAGCACGAGTCGACTCCAGTCTGTTACGAGCCAACTCCCCGCAAAAAGACAGAATGTTAGTTTAACGAGCCAAGAGCACGAGTCGACTCCAAAGTGTCGCGAGCCGTCTTCTGCAAAAATGATAGAAGGCGACTTTTAAAGAGCCTAACCGCAAGTCGACTTCCTACAGGCGCGAGACGTCTCCTACCTCAGGTGAGCCGTCTCCCAGAATGCTCGAGTCAACTCCAAATCTGCTGGGACACCAACGACTATATAGTTAGAAATCCAGAAATGGGACAATGGCTAGTTTTCAGTCTCTAATGGCTAGTTTTATAAAAAATAGGTTATAAGTGTTGGCAGCGACCCGCACCGGAACCCACTCACACCGGTACAACCACCAACGTCGAACAAGCAAAGAGAGAAGCAAACGGATAAGCACTCTCTCGCTCCCTCGACACCGGACTCAAGGATCACCGCTTCGCTTCCGCTACAAAGGGCAAAAGATTACCCCGTGGTATCAATAGGGTAAAACACTTGAGCACCGCAGCGGATTATCAAACCAAAAGAAGAAGAAATAGAAAGAAAATAGCAAAGCAAACACAAAGATGTAACGAGGTTCGGCTACAAGTAGCCTACGTCCTCCACCGCTCCAAATCTCAATTAGGATGAACAGATTACAGAGATAGCACACACCCGAACGATCACACGCGATCGCTCTACAAGAGATTCACACAGAATTCCCTTTGCACAAGAAGTAGGATCCCAATCCTCTTCTTCTCTAGAACCCTAGCCGCACAAAACAAGAGTCTCTCTCAAAAATTATCCTTGAATATCTCTCCTCCTAGGGCTCTCATGAGTCCTATATATAGTCTCAAGACCTTCAGATGATCATAGCCGTCGAAACGCCACCAAAAACACCAAAAAAAAATCGTCCGTACGATTTTTTCGCGAGCTCGAGTCGACTCGGCTGTGGTTCGAGTCGACTCTGGCACGTCTGGACAAAACTGGCACGATCTAGAGTCGACTTGACTGTAGCTCGAGTCGACTCGACGATGCTTCGAGTCGACTCGACTGTAGCTCGAGTCGACTCTGACAGTCGAGACAGAAACATGGTTTTCTCGGTCTTCTGGCCTTTCTCCTCCCGGGTCGACTCGACTGTTCCCGAGTCGACTCGACTGTTCCTGAGTCGACTCGACTGTAGCTCGAGTCGACTCCGACAGTCCGCCAGACAGAATTATGCAGAATTGATTCTCCTTCAATTCTCTTCATCACCAATGGTCTCCACATACCCCAACAATCTCCCGCTTGGAGACCTTGGGTATATCCTCTTGTTACTTGGCTCTCCTCTGTGCTCCCACTGAAACTGAATCATCCTAGTGAGATAGGTACGATGCCTCCTCAACGTCTTCAAGCATGAAGACCAGCAGAAGCTGAACAACTCCTCAACTTCTCCACCGTGACGACCTTCGTCAACATATCTGCAGGATTCTGACTTGTATGAATCTTCTCCAACTTGACGAGTCCCTGCTCGAGCAATGACCTCACAAAGTGGTACTGTATGTCAATATGCTTCGTCCTTGAATGGAAAGCTGAATTCTTTGCCAGATGAATTGCACTTTGACTATCTGAATATAACATGCAATCCTTCTGCTCCTTCCCAAGCTCCTTCATCAAGCCCTGAAGCCATATTAGTTCCTTGCACGCCTCTGTGGCTGCCACATACTCCGCCTCCGTAGTCAACAATGCAACAACTGGTTGCAACCTGGAAATCCAACTGACGGCTCCACTGCCCAGAGTGAACAAGTACCCTGTCGTGCTCCTCCTGCCGTCCAAGTCCCCTGCCATGTCTGAGTCCACAAAGCCCTGTAACCGGATCTCAGAACCTCCATAGCACATTGATATGTGCTCCGTGCCTCTCAGATACCTCAGTATCCATTTGACCGCACGCCAATGCTCCAAGCCTGGGCGGCTCATAAAGCGACTCACAACTCCCACTGCTTGAGCAATGTCAGGTCTCGTACAGACCATAGCGTACATCAAGCTCCCCACCGCCGATGCATACGGGATTTTTGACATATTGAGCTCCTCCACCCGCGTCTTCGGACTTTGTCCTTTTGAAAGCTTTAAGTGGGCACCTAGTGGTGTGCCAACAGGTTTGGCATCCTCCATGCAGAATCTCTTGAGTACTCGGCTGATGTATTCCGCCTGAGATAGTCTAAGGATATGTTTAGACCTATCTCTGCTGATCCGCATCTCAAGGATCTGTTTCGCTGCTCCTAGATCCTTCATTGCAAATTTTCTTGACAGCTTCAGCTTCAATTTTGCAATCTCATGCATGCTAGCTCCTGCAACTAACATGTCATCAACATATAATAGCAAGATAATATAAGATGTACCGAAGTCCCGGAAGTAGCAACAGTGATCCTCCTGACATCTCCTGTATCCTATCTCAAGCATGTAACTATCGAACTTGAGATACCATTGCCTGGGCGCCTGTTTCAAACCATAGAGGCTTTTCTTCAATTTGCAAACCAAGTCACCCGTGCCAGCTGCAATGTATCCCTCCGGCTGCTGCATATATATCTCCTCATCGAGATCTCCGTGAAGAAAAGCTGTCTTCACATCAAGCTGCTCTAAGTGAAGATTCTCTACTGCCACCATGCTCAGCACCGCCCGAATAGAACTCATCTTGACTACAGGAGAAAAGATCTCCGTGAAGTCGATACCTGCTCTCTGCTGAAATCCTTTTACAACCAGCCTGGCCTTGTACCGTTTCTTCCCATTCTGCTCTTCCTTCAGCCTGTAAACCCATTTGTTTGACAGTGCTTTCTTCCCCTTGGGCAGATCCACCAAATCCCACGTTTGATTCTGCTCCAATGACTCCATCTCATCATCCATGGCCAACTTCCACTCCTTCCTGGTATCAACCTCCAATGCCTCCGTGAAGCATTCAGGTTCGCCATTATCTGTGAGCAGCAAATAACTAAGAGTCCCATCATACCTTTGAGGAGGCTTCCCATGAGTACTACGAGTGGACCTTCTTAGTTGTGGAGAGGGTGCCAATACTTCAGGTTCTTGCTCTGACTGAGTCTTCTGACCAGAATTTGTAGACTCTTCTTCAGGATCCACAAAACACGGCTCAACAGGTTTTGTTTCTGATTCAGTGCTCTGCTGCATTTTCTCATTAAATACCACATCATTACTACGAATGATCTTCCTGTGTTCGGGATCCCAAAAACGATACCCAAACTGTTGACCTCCGTATCCAACGAAAATGCTTTTCTTTGATTTGGCGTCTAATTTGCTTCTTTGATTGGAATCAACATGGACATAACTGGTACAACCGAATACTCGTAAGTGCGCCAAATCAATCTTCTTCGCTGTCCATGCTTCCTCAGGAATTCCAAATTCAAGTTTCTTTGATGGCCCTCTGTTGATCAAGTAGGCAGCAGTGTTAACTGCTTCTGCCCAAAACTGCTGTGGCAATCCAGCATGTATCCTCATACTCCTGGCACGCTCATTAATTGTTCTGTTCATCCTTTTAGCAACTCCATTTTGTTGTGGTGTCCCTGGAACTGTCCTCTGCCTGACGATCCCAGCTTCTGCACAGTAGTCCTCAAACTCTCTGCTACAATACTCACCACCGTTGTCTGATCTCAGGCATTTTAACCTCCTTCCTGTCTCGAGTTCTACCATTGCCTGCCATCTCCTGAAGACCCCAAATATCTCTGACTTGTGCTTCAAGAAGAACACCCAAAGCTTCCTGGTAGCATCATCAATAAAAGTAACATAGTACTGAAATCCACCAATGGAAGAAACCGGTGCAGGCCCCCACACATCCGTGTGCACGAGATGTAGCTTTTCTTGCTTCCGAGGTTTACCTTCTTTGTTGAATGAAACACGCTTCTGCTTTCCGAGAATACAATCCTCACAGAAGTCCATCTCAACACTCCTGAGATCCTGCAGCTTTCCCAACTGGTGCATCACCTCCAGTCCCTGATAACTCATGTGCCCAAGTCTGCAATGCCATAACTTGGCGTCCACATCTGCTGCAGCAACTCCAATAAAGTTTTCCGTGCCGTTGGTGATATAAAGTGTCCCAACCTTCTTGCCACTAGCCACCATCAACGAACCCCTGGATATCTTCCACTGATCAGCTGTGAAAATAGTCTTGTACCCCTGGCTCGCCAACTGTCCAACAGAAATCAGATTCTTCTGCAGTTGAGGCACGTGCCGTACATCCTCAAGTTCAAGTGAAGATCCAGAAATCAACTTCACTTCCGCGCTTCCCCTTCCTTGTATGGTGCAAGGCTCTCCATCCCCTAAGTAGACTTTGCCGAAGTCTTCCTTCTCATATCCTCCAAGAAGCTTCCGTTGGGATGTAGCATGGAAAGACGCGCCTGAGTCTATCACCCAAGACTCGTCACCGGTAGATAAAGATAGAATGAGGGCATCCATGTCACCGTTTTCAGCAAGATTTGCCAGATCCTTGCTGACTCCTTCGGTGTGGTCGCCTTGCTTCCCTTTAGGAGATTTGCAGTCCCTCCTAAAGTGCCCCATCTTCCCGCAGTTCCAGCACTTCGCTCCCTTGTTCTGAGGTGCTCGAGACCTGCTGGATCTCGACTTCGAGTCGCTTCGAAATCGACCGTCCTTCTTTTGTCTTCCCCGGTTAGAGATGTTTAGTGCACTTCCAGACGACTCCGTAGCTCCAGAAGATTTCCTTCTTGCTTCTTCACTCAGAAGCACTCCCACAACGTCATCAAAGATCAACTTTCCCGTCGCCGAAGAGTTGCTCACCGCCATCACCAGGCCCTCCCAGCTATCAGGCAGTCCGGAGAGGATTAGCAATGCCCGAATCTCATCGTCAAAACTAATCTCCACTGACTCCAACTGGGCCGTGAGTCCGTTGAACTCGTTGAAGTATTCTGCTACGCTGCCGCCATTTTTCATACGAAGATTAAACAACCTCTTCATGAGAAATACCTTATTTGATGCTGAGGGTTTCTCGTACATCCGCGACAATGTTGCCATCAACTCCATCGTCGTCTTCTCGTTTTTGATGTTGAATGCCACTTGGGATGCAAGTGACAATCTAATGGTGCCGAGCATCTTCCGATCGAGGACCTCCCAGTCTTCATCGGACATCTTCTCTGGTTTCTTCGCTCTACCTCCAAAAGGTAAATAGAGATCCTTCTGGTAAAGATAATCCTCTATTTGCATCTTCCAAAATCCGAAGTTCGTGCCATTGAACTTCTCAATTCGCAACTTCCCTTCATCCGCCATTGCAGAATACCAATAGCTCTGATACCACTTGTTGGCAGCGACCCGCACCGGAACCCACTCACACCGGTACAACCACCAACGTCGGACAAGCAAAGAGAGAAGCAAACGGATAAGCACTCTCTCGCTCCCTCGACACCGGACTCAAGGATCACCGCTTCGCTTCCGCTACGAAAGGCAAAAGATTACCCCGTGGTATCAATAGGGTAAAACACTTGAGCACCGCAGCGGATTATCAAACCAAAAGAAGAAGAAATAGGAAGAAAATAGCAAAGCAAACACAAAGATGTAACGAGGTTCGGCTACAAGTAGCCTACGTCCTCCACCGCTCCAAATCTCAATTAGGATGAACAGATTACAGAGATAGCACACACCCGAACGATCACACGCGATCGCTCTACAAGAGATTCACACAGAATTCCCTTTGCACAAGAAGTAGGATCCCAATCCTCTTCTTCTCTAGAACCCTAGCCGCACAAAACAAGAGTCTCTCTCAAAAATTATCCTTGAATATCTCTCCTCCTAGGGCTCTCATGAGTCCTATATATAGTCTCAAGACCTTCAGATGATCATAGCCGTCGAAACGCCACCAAAAACACCAAAAGAAAATCGTCCGTACGATTTTTTCGCGAGCCCGAGTCGACTCGGCTGTGGTTCGAGTCGACTCTGGCACGTCTGGACAAAACTGGCACGATCTAGAGTCGACTTGACTGTAGCTCGAGTCGACTCGACGATGCTTCGAGTCGACTCGACTATAGCTCGAGTCGACTCTGACAGTCGAGACAGAAACATGGTTTTCTCGGTCTTCTGGCCTTTCTCCTCCCGGGTCGACTCGACTGTTCCCGAGTCGACTCGACTGTAGCTCGAGTCGACTCCGACAGTCCGCCAGACAGAATTATGCAGAATTGATTCTCCTTCAATTCTCTTCATCACCAATGGTCTCCACATACCCCAACAATAAGAAGGCATCCTTTACTATTCTTCAACAACTAAGTGAATCAGCATTAAAGCACATTAAAAAAGAAGAATCATTCTTGAGCTTTAGAGTGTGATTTCAAGTCAAAAGAGAAGAAGTGCTTCTAAGAGAAATCTCTACGTTCTTCTCAACTTTCAAGGCATCTGATCCTCAAGCTTTTCGAGCCATCTGAGGAGGATCAAGAGAGAAAGAAGCCAAGCTCTACAGTTGCCTTCATTCCACGCTTTTTTCTCTCATCTCATATTCATAATTGCCACATCTTCTTAGTCTAAGAAGTTTGTAACTGTTCTTAAACATCCTTTCATTATCTTGTAACTTGATTCAATCAGGAGATTGAATCAAGGGGTTAAGGCCTTGTCCAAGCCCGTGAATTGGACTGTGTACAACTAAGATTGGTTGGGGTTAGTTCTAGTCGGTGATCCAGGAAAAACCAGCTGGGTTCGTTGTGATCCCAGCAAAATAACGAGTTGAGTTGTGATCTCGTAAAACAACTGGGCTGTAATCTGAGGATTATAGTGAATTCTCAAGTGAGCTTGGGGAGTGGACGTAGGAGCAAGGGTTAGCTCCGAACCACTATAAAACTTGTGTGTTTGTATTGTGCCTTATTGCTTTCTTTACAGCTTTTCATATTTGCTCTAATTGCCTCGGCTTAAAATTAAGTTACCTTTCATCAAGAAAATTTTAAGTAGCTTAAGTTTTAAAGGACCCAATTTACCCTCCCCCCTCTTGGGTTGTCTTCTGGGCAACATTCAGCCCACCAAAGGCCGAGACGACCTCGCCAAGCACATGTCGCGGCCTTCAAGCCTGCCCGACCTCACCCGCAGTCGAACCTGCGCGCATGCCCACACCCGCACATGTGGCCGAACATCCCAGCATGGCCAGCCCCCTTCTACGAATCATTGCTTGCTGGCCATGCTATGATGCGCCAACCAAAGGCCGTAGCCTGCCACACCTGCCAAGGGCCATACTCCGTCGCACCTCCAACACACGCCATCTCCAACTATTGGCCAGCTGATCACATCTCAGCCCGAGATTTCAGATAATAGCTGTCACTCTCATCCAATAAAAAAGGGATAGAAAAAGGCCCATGGTAAGCGGTTACAAGCTACTATAAGCATCTACAAGCCATTACTAGCTATTTTGAGCTACAAGAGGCCATCAAAGGCACTCAAAAAGCTCTCCTCCGAAAAAGGCCTGGCTAATTTAGCCATCGGAGGACCTTTGCCGGAATTCCTGGCCAAGGCTTTGTGTAGGTACCTCAGAGCACAGGAGGCGGCCCTTTTTTCTATCTCGGTCGGCGTCTTCTCGGAGGTACCCTAGAGTAACGGAGATGCCCCTCTTCTTTGTCTCAACTGGCGTCTCCTCGCCTTCTTCCGATGTGGTCACCCTCAGGCCAAATTTCAAGTACAACAGTTATATTTCGGAGAAAGTTTACGTAGAACAACCTCCTAGTTTTCAAGATTATGAATTTTCAAATCATGTTTTTAAACTTTCAAAAGCTTTGTATGGTTTAAAACAAGCACCTAGAGCATGGTATGAAAGATTAAGCAAATTTCTTATTGATAATAATTTTACAAGAGGAAAACTAGATACTACTCTTTTTATAAATTACAAGAGCATAACATGCTTATTGTTCAAGTTTATGTTGATGACATTATATTTGGTGCTACTAATGAAAGATGAGCATATACAAGATGAATTTGAGATGAGCATGATGGGAGAGCTAAACTACTTTCTTGGACTCCAAATCAAGCAACTAAAGGAAGACATTTTTATTAACAAATCTAAGTACATAAAGGATTTGCTTAAAAGGTTTGGAATGAAAAATGCAAGTACTTAATATGGCTTAGCTTGTGCAGAGTTTTTCGTTCGTTGGCTGGATACGAGTATTAATGATAAGAGTTTCTATACGAAGGCTCAGCTTGTACTGAGTTGTCTATTTTTATGTGAATACTAGAATGAATGATGAGAATTTTTGCTTGGCCATCATTAAATTCATTACTCCATATGAAAAAGGAATTTGACTATTGAAATCTTTTGTGTATTATAATTTATTACATTACTATATTTTATTTGAAGAATAGTTGGAAAAGGGAGGAAAAAATTGGATCCTATGCTTTGCACTACTTATATACGCTAATCCACATTTATGCAAGTAAAGAATAAAGTTTTGTTTTGGGTTATGCTTTTGGTCCTCAAAGATTAAGTTGGCTTTAATAAGTTCCTAAACTTCAAAAAGATCAAATTTGATCCCTATTATTTTGGAACTATTTTAATCATCATTCCCCCGATTTTGGTCACTTTCTCTTATTAGAAATCTCTGCTAGCATTAATTGATGATCATGTGACCAATTATGTGGCACAAACCACTTAAATAGATGATTACATGGCCGATTGGTGATGATGTGGCAAAATAGATAAATTTTTTTATTTTGATGATGTGGCATATGGGTGATGATGTGGTATATAGGTAATGACGCGGTATATAGGTGATGCGTAGCATATAGATAATAATGTGGCATATGAGTGATGACGTAGCATGTGCTGTGGAATTTTGTGCCCAAATATGTTCAGCCACTAAGTGCCACATCATCACCCATATATCACATCATCCCATATGCCACATAATTAATCACTCTATATTATAAATTGTATTTTTGTCCTCTAAGTTTCACAATTATTTTTACATGGTCCTTATAGTTTAAAAATCTCTGATTAGGTTCTTTGATTTTGAAGTGTGATTTAATGTAGCCATTCCAGCCTGGTGGTAGGGTAGGTGATGATTGTGAAGTGGGGCGAGTCACTAGACGCATTTTAAAAGCTAGAGATGGCAATGGTGTTCGTAATGTGGAGGCTGGGGCCAATCCCAAAGATGGTCCTAAGGCAGGGATCTAAAACCCACCGTTGTGGCTGCAACGATGACAGCAAAGAAGTAAGCGAGCCTAGTGTTCTCAGTCTTGTCATCGCTGAGCTTGCTGCTCTATTGAGTTTCTCCTTGAAAATGGGTCAGCGATCATGGACTAAGCGACTAAGGATCTGAGGGGTTTACTCTAGTTGGAGTAGAGTAGGGAAGCCAAGAGAATAAATGAATTAAAAATAGAAATCATTTTCTTTCTTTTTTTATCCTCCTTTGCTTTTTGTTCTCCTTGGGTTCGAAAAAATCGGACTCTTCGTTGTAGTTTAGGAAAAACAGGATTAGGAGATGGAATTGAAGGTTAAATGATTCAGATGTGATAGGGTGTTATGTATGAGTCATGGTGGTATAGATTTTTTCTCTTATATATTTTTTTTGTTTGTTCTGGTGGAAGGTAGGAGGAAAAGAAACATGGGTGTTGAGGGAAATACAAGTCCCTCCGAAACACGTGATTGGAAGCACCCGACCTCGGACGACCGACCTGGCGCCCGACCTCGGACGACCGACCTGGCACGCGACCTCGGACGACCGACCTGACGCCCGACCAGGCGTCCAACCTAGAAGCTCTCGACCTTAAAACGCCTGACCTAGAAAGCGCCCGATCTTGGAAGGCATCCGATCCCGGAAGTCGGACCTCGCCGACTGCCCGCTGCGGACACATTCTCCTACGGCCCAATTTGGGACCACGCCTTGAGCGGCTTACTCAATAATTAATGCGCATAGTCTCTGCAGACCTCCGGCTTACTCAACAATTAATGCGCATGGACTCTGCAGACCTTCGGCTTACTCAACAATTAATGTGCATGGCTCCTGCTGTCTACGGATCTTCAGTCCTCTACGACAAGTCAGCTCGGCTGCGTCCAGTCAGCCGTGACAACTCCCTGATTCTGACCTCATCCCCTACGGCAAGGCATTAATTCACATGATCCTGCACCAATTCATGCGACGTGCTCAGTCGTATAGCAACCTGGTCCCGTCGCATCACAGGTAACCCAGCGCCCCTCTATAAAAGGAGAACCCCTCTACCTTGGAGGCTGGACACAAAAACTCTGGACACATCTTTCTTCGATATATCTTTTCCCCCTCTGACTTAGGCATCGGAGGGCCGGCGCCGGAAACCCCGACCACCGGCTTTTTGCAGGCCTCGCGGAAGACGCCGCCCGCCGACAGAACGCCACTCACCGACCCTCGCCGGAGCTCCACCTTCTCAGCCGACGGCCACCCCCGGGCCTAATTTCCAGCAACAGTTGGCGCTAGAGGAAGGGCCCGAGTCGCGGCCATGAAGTTGAGAAGTAAAGGAGCCTCCAATGCTTCCCGGCGTCTTCCACGAAGTCCTGGACACTCCGTCCAGAACTCGCGGCCTCCGGCTGATCCGGTTCCCCAAGTTCAGCCAGAACAGTTCAACATTCTGGTGCAGCAGGTCCAGGCTTTGGCCGCAGCCGTTCAAGGCGTGCAACATGGGGGAGCCACGCCTGGACCACCTCCGCAGGCCCAAGTTTAGCCAGTGCACCCTCCAAACGGGCCGGTGCCCCAAGGCCAGAATCTCCACGGCTCCTCAGGGGCTAATAATGAAGAACGATGCCGTCATCAAGGCTCAGCCTGGACGTCTCCCGAAGAGAAATGCCAGAGAGGAGCATAGACCGAAGGCTGCAGCCTTCGGAAGCTGAGTCGGCTCCAGACCGCCACGAGCCGGAGCAGATTACTGTGATAATCCCCCAGGCTGGGGAGCTCGACAGGAAGGTCGAGAATCTGGAGCGCCAGATTGAGGCGCTTCATAGCAGGAAGGCGAGGCGCGAGGGTGACTTTGAGTTTACCACCAAGTTCCCCTTCTCCTCTCAGATCGAGGGCGAGCCGGTCCCACCGAGGTTCAAAATGCCTCAAGTGGAGCCCTACAACGGAACTGCCGACCCCCTCGACCACTTGGAGAGCTACCGAACCCTCATGGCATTGCAAGGGTCCTCGGAGGCTGTGTTCTGCAAGGCCTTCCCAGCTACCCTTCGGGAAACTGCTAGGCTTTGGTTCTCTGGATTGAAGGCGAGTTCGGTATCTTCTTTCGAGCAACTCGGTCGGCAGTTCGCCACCAACTTCGCTGCCAGCTGACGCCAGCGGCGGACATCGGATTCTCTCCTGGACGTCAAACAAAAGCAGGGGGAATCCTTCAGAGAATATCTTGACCGCTTCACCGCTGCGACCTGGGAGGTTCGTGAGCTCGACCAGTCGATTGCCATGTCAGCGCTAAAGACTGGAGCCCGCTCCTACAGATTTCTCTTCTCCATTGAGAAGAGTTTTTCTGCTGATTTCACCGAAATGCTAGCCCGAGCTCGGAAGTACGCGAAGGCCGAGGAGGCCGTCGCCTCTAGAAAAGGCGCGACCGAGCAGGCCTCGAAAAAGCAGAGGAAGCGCAACGAAGAGCATGGCCGCTTGAGAAGTCAGTCTCCACACCGAGACAAGAACCTGCCTCGGCTGAGAAGCCCGCCCCAACCGTAAGGACGGCATCGACCAAGGTCCCCGCCTCGACCGAGATCTCCACCGTGGCCACGAATGTCCTCGAGAAGGTACGAGAGTTACACCCCGCTGAATGCCCCCCGAGCAGAGGTCCTTATGGAGATAGAAGGTCGGGATTACTTCCGGCCTCCCCTCCCAATGCGGGACACCGGAGCTCGGCGCAACCCAAGAAAGTATTGCCGCTTCCACCGGGATCATGGCCATGACACGGAGGATTGCTTCCAACTCCAAGACGAGATCGAGGCACTCATCCGCCGTGGAGTACTAAACCGGTTTGTGCAGAACTGGCGCGAGGAAAGAAGGCCCGCAGAAAATGCCGCACCACCTGAAAATCCAAATAACAACAGGCCTATTGCCGGCACCATCAACATCATTGGAGGAGGAAGCTCGGCTGAAGAGCCAGCCGAAGAAGGAGTTCCCCCAAAGCGCCCGCGCACTTCTGAAGCCATTTTCTTCTCGGACAAGGACTTGGAAGGAGTTGAAACTCCTCACGATGACGCTGTGGTCATCTCTATGGTTGTGAATAGATTTGATGTAAAGCGCATCCTGATTGATAATGGAAGCTCGGCAAATATTTTGTACTACCATGTCTATCAAAAAATGGGGTTGACGGAAAACCAGCTTCGGAGAATGAATGCTCCACTTGTCGGATTCACCGGGGACTCAGTCCCGGTCGAGGGCAAGGTCAACCTTCTTGTCACGGTCGGGCTCGCCCCTCGAGAAAGCACTGTGAGGACGGACTTTCTTGTGGTCCGCCTGCCTTCGGCCTATAATGCCATTCTGGAAAGACCGAAACTTAATGCCCTCCGGGCTGTGGTCTCAACCTACCATTTGCTTGTGCGGTTCCCCACTGATTAGGGGATAGGCGAAGCTCGTGGAGACCAGACGGTGGCCAAGCGGTGCTACATGGCGACCTACGAAGCAAAACCACCGACTGAAGCGTCAAACCCACAGGAGCTACCGGCCGAGGCGCCAACTCAAGCAACGGATCGCATGCTGCCCATTGAAACCTTAGACGTTCGGAACGACCTCTGGAAGAAGTGAGTAGAGCCTGGTGAGCTTCTTACCCAAATCCCTCTACAGGAAAATTGCCCTGAGCTAACTGTGTAGGTCAGCTCCAGCTTTAGCTCCGGAGAAAGGGAGCGCTTGATCGAATTCCTCCGGGCCAACATGGATGTCTTCGCCTGGTCGTCCGCCGACATGCCGGAAATCGACCCCGAGGTCACGGTTCACTAACTCCAGGTGAAACCGACCTGCAGACCCATGAGGCAAAAGAAGCGGAGCTCCGCCCCGGAACGACAGCGGACGGCGGCCGAGGAGGTAGACAGACTCCTCGAGGCCGGCTTCATCCGGGAGGTCTCCTATCTGGATTGGCTCGCCAACGTGGTCCTCGTGAAGAAAGCCAACGAAAAGTGGCGTATGTGCGTGGACTACACCGACCTGAACAAAGCCTGCCCGAAGGATAGTTTTTTCCTCCCCAGCATCGACCAGCTCATCGACTCTACTTCGGGACATCAGCTGTTGACCTTCATGGATGCCTTCTCGAGATACAATCAAATCCGAATGGTGCCAGAAGATGAGGAGAAGACGGCTTTCATCACCGACAAGGGCACTTATTGTTACAAGGTGATGTCGTTCGAATTGAAGAATGCAGGAGCTACATACCAAAGACTGGTCAGCCAAATCTTCAAAGATCAGATAGGCCGAAACATGGAGGTCTATGTGGATCACATGCTGGTGAAAAGCCGAACAGCAGAGCACCATATGGCTGACCTCAATGAAACATTCTTCAAGCTCAGGAAGTACCAAATGAAGCTCAATCCTGCAAAGTGCGCGTTCGGAGTCACCTCGGGCAAATTTCTGGGCTTCGTAGCAACTCAGCATGGAGTCAAAGCTAATCCTGAGAAGATCCGAGCGATGCAAGAGATGGTACCTCCAAAGACGGTCAAGGAAGTGTAGAGGCTTACCGGGCGGGTTGTGGCTTTCAGGCCCACACTGTGGCCATACTGACTGACCAGCCTATGAAGCAAATCTTGCAGAGGTTGGACCGCGCCGGAAGGATTGCCAAATGGGCAGTCGAGCTCGGGGAGTTCGAGGCCGGCAATCAAAGCCCAGGCACTCGCCGATTTCATCGTGGAGTGCACTTTTCCGGACGACCCCGAGCTCCCACTCATGCCAACAAAGGAGACCCCAGGGCAACCATGGGTCCTATATGTGGACAGCTCCTCGACCTCGGGGGGTAGCGGAGCCGGTCTTATCCTTACAAGCCCAGATAGGGTGGTGACAGAGCAGGCCCTACGCCTCGAGTTCTCGACTTCGAACAATAAGGCGGAGTATGAGGCGCTCATTGCCGGGCTCAAATTGGCGAAAGAGCTAAAAGCCGGGAACCTGAAGGTCTTCAGTGACTTCCAACTGGTCGTGAGCCAGGTTTTGGGAGATTTTAAAGCAAAGAAGCCGTCAATGCAGAAATATCTCCAAAAGGTGCGAGACCTCACATCCGCCCTAGGCTCCTTCAACATTCACCATATCCCTAGAACGAAAAACCTCAGGGCTGATCAACTGTCGAAGCTGGCGACCTCCCGCATGAGTAAGCTTCCCAAGGCGATGGCGCTCGAATATCTCCAAACACCCAGCACAGAAGAGCCTGAGCCGACCATGTGCATCGACATCGAGCCGAGTTGGATGGACGAGCTCGTCAATTATCTACAAAGTGAAGTCCTTCCCAATGATGAGCTCGAGGCTCGCCGAATCAGGCGTCTAGCCTTTCGATTCATATTGTATGAAGGCTCTACCAGAAATCCTTCACCTCTCCTCTCCTCAGATGCCTCCGCCCATCGGAGGCGGACTATGCTATGCGAGAGGTCCATGAAGGGATATGCGGGAACCATCTAGGAGGCCGAGCACTGGCTCATAAAATCTTGCGCCAAGGATACTTTTGGCCCACACTCCAAAAGGATGCAACGGACTTTGTTCGAAGGTGCGACTGATGTCAACGGAATGCCAATATCCAGCGCCGACCTTCGGCCCCGCTGACTTCGGTCAGTGCCCCCTAGCCATTCGCCCAGTGGGGAATCGACATCCTGGGGCCATTTTCCCTAGCAACCGGGCAGAGAAAATTTCTGGTTGTCTCCATCAACTACTTTACTAAGTGGGTCGAAGCTGAACTAGTAGCCCGGATCATCGAGCAGAAAATGTGGAACTTTATGTGGAAGTCGATCATCTGTAGATTTGGACCCCCTCGCATCCTCATATCCGACAACGGCCGCCAATTCGACAACATCCATTTTAGAAAATTTTGTTCCGAACTCGGCATCGACCACCGCTTCACCTCGGTCGCCCATCCCCAAACAAATGGAGAAATCGAGGTAACAAATCACACTATTTTGCAGGGGCTTAAGGCCAGGCTCGATCGGTCCAAAGGACAGTGGGTCGAGGACTTGTACAATGTTCTCTGGGCCTACCGGACTACGTTCCGACTACCCACAGGCGAAATCCCTTTCAACCTGGCATACGGGACAGAGGCTGTCATCCCATTGGAAATCGGTCTTCCCTTTTCGAGAGTGGAACATTATGACGCCGACTCCAACTCTTCTCGGCTCAGGAACAACTTGGACCTCGTCGAAGAGACAAGAAAAACCACCCGAGTCCGCATGACAAGATACCAGCAGAAAACGGTCCAGTACTACAACTCCAAAGTCAAGCCCAAGCTTTTTAAATTGGGGGATCTCGTCCTCAGAAGAGCTGATGCCTCTCAGCCAACCGAGCAAGGGAAGCTAGCCCCAAACTGGGAAGGACCTTACCGGGTCGCGCGAGTCCAGCGGCCTAGAGCATACAAATTGGAGTCTCTTGAGGGAACTTTCATTCCTCAAAGCTGAAACTCCGAGAATCTTCGGATGTACTACCAATAAACCCCTCGGGGGTCGTCGACAAATGGGAATACAACTCTCACCCTCCACTTATGATAATTCGCTTACGATTCTCCATTAATTATTTCATACTCTTTCTGATAACGGGATGTGCATGAATCTCAGGAAACCCGACCAAGCTTGGATGCCTGACCAAGCTCGGATGCCCAACCAAGTTCGAATTCCCCAGTGGAGCTTGGAACATCCCGCCGCGTCGATATCGAGCTCGGTCTCGATCTCCCTCAAAGACCTCGACTAAGGTCGGGATGCCCCGTGTGTCGACCGTAGAGTCTCAAACTTCCTCGACCTCGGAAAGCGTCGCAGGTCGACAGTGTGTTCCTAGACCCCTCGACCTTGTGCACGATCCCTCGACTAAGGTCGGGATGCCTCATGTGTCGACCGTAGAGTCTCAAACTCCCTCGATCTCGAAAAGCGTCGCAGGTCGACAGTGCGTTCCCAGATCCCTCGACCTTGCGCATGATCCCTCGACTAAGGTCGGGATGCCCCGTGTGTCGACCGTAGAGTCTCAAACTTTCTCGACCTCGAAAAGCATCGTAGGTCGATAGTGCGTTTCTAAACCCCTCGACCTTGCGCACGATACCTCGACTAAGGTCGGGATGTGTTAGATGTATGCCCTAGAAGCCAATCTGGCAGACACATTATTTATTCTGGGACATAAATTTGTACTTGACTTTATTATTATTGAATAATAAAAGGGCATCTTTTCATTCATATTGTTTATGTGTCTATGAATCGTCCAAGAAATTAATAAGATGATGATACATATTCTCAAGAGTTGAGAATTTGAGCCATGTATCATTGGTGATTAATTTCTAAATGCTCCTGATCAATGGATCATCACGAGGACGGTGATCGATCCGATCAGTGCACATATCGCTTTCCTTATGGATGGACGAGACTCGAGTCCACAGTGTAGGGACACTGAAGTGAGAGTGCAGGTGCTTGTTAGAGAACAAGGGTACTGAGCGTGACCAAGACAAGAAGTCACTTGAATGTCTATCCACTCGTCAGTGACTTGCTTGATGTTGCAGTAGTGTGACTGGTCCTTTGACCTGCGGTGCTTCGGCTATTCACAGTGAGGTTATTGTAGTTTGACTGCACATATACATGGTCTCTAGTCATATGGGTCCTTGTTGTGTAGATTGGCTGCAGTAGGTTCACTGTAGGAGTAGGGTATGCACTTACATGGAATCTATCGACCTTGATAGAAGAGGAGAGATCTTATGTGATTTATTAGACTGAGTTCTAAGACCTTGGCCAGGGCAGTAAATACAGTGGAGAAAGAGTTTTCCACTATCGAACTCAAGTCGAATAAATCTAGACATATGACAGACGACGGGGTTTGACGAGTTATCCATGACCTCCGGTCTGTAGGGATCCATGATAGAAGGACTGTATCATACGATAACTGCACCTAGAGGTTCATCATTCTGTTCTGCTGGGTAGCCACTACATACTGCTAGGTGTCACTGGTGGATGGTGAGACTCACAGGGATCATCTTGATGGTCGATGAACCCTGATGAGTTGAGTTGGAATTGTTTCAACCCATTGAAAGGAGTTTTCAATGATATTGTGATAGAGATCGCAATATATCTCACTACCAGTCAGAATAGAACCTATGGGGTCACACACATTAGAGGTATTGACCGATCCGATGGTTGAATGTGATTAGGAATCTCAAATAATCAATTAGATTGATAAATGGATAACCCGCTAAGAGTTAGTGGTTGGAAGAAGAAATAATTGCAATCGGATTGCAATTTAATTAATTAGATTTAATTAATTGGACTTGATCATGAGTCCTACTTGGAGTGGGATTCATGAAGTCCTAATTGGATTAGGATTTCAAATTAAATTAGAGTCCTACTTGGAATAGGATTTCTAAAAAAAAAGAAAGGGGTGCATTTAGTCCTTTTTGAAAGAGACTAAACCTCCTAAGATTAAGCCCCTAACCTCCACTTGATTAAATCAAGTGGAGGCGTGCATGATGTAACATAAGGAGGGAGGGGCGTACACCCCTCCCTTGGCATTTCACGGGAAGAAAAGGAGGGGCCCACGCCCCTCCTCTTGAATAATGGATAAGAATGGAGCTCCTAAATTTTAGGAGCTCCAACTTTATCTTAAAAAAGGAATAAAAAGGGGGCTGCCGTGAAGTTTTTTCTACCCTCTCCTTTTGTGCCGTGAAGCCCCTCCATTCTCCTCTTGTTATCAGCCGCAAGCCATAAAAAAAAAAAAAGGTGGTGGTGTTGTGGGCTCCTCCTCCTTGATTCCTTCTTCCACCGCAAGAACGATAGAAAAGGCTGCAAAGGGTGTTATCATCTTCTCCCTTTATCTTTGTTCTTCCTCTCAAAAACAATCAAGAGTTGATTGCAGAAGGGAGGATATCAGCCATCAAGAGTTGTCTCTGCAAGGGAGCTAGCACCCCGGGGAGATATGAAGGCTTCGATCGGTTCAATACTTCGTGTGGATACCTGTAGAGGCCGGACGCGTGTGCGGCTTCCACTGAACCTTCATCAAATACCACGTAAATCAGATTTGAGGAGACCATCTACCCGCACAAGGTGAAGATCTGATCTTCTTAATGGTTTTAAATAATTTAATTCTAATCTATCTACAAACGAAAGGTTTTAAATACGTTCATGCGATGAACGGATCCCGCATATGTTTTCCGCTGCAATCTAAAAATTATTTCGAAATTTTCATGGCATATGAGGGATCCTAACAGTGGTATCAGAGCAAAGGTCCAAGAGTTGTGACCGATCTTCGGAAACTCTCACGCGTGATCGTGTGACGAAGCATGGCTCTCCATCCGGAGGCGTATAGAGATGCGTGCTCTGATAGGTATACATGGGTGTCACCCTATTTTTAATAGGACCGAACCAATGTAGGAGTGGAGACTCCCCTAACAGTGGTATCAGAGCCATGGTAATGTAGATTAAGATTAGAATTAAATTTTTCAAGGCATTTTAGATCTGAAATTTTTTGGATTATGCTTGCTGAAATTTATGTATGCAGAATTTTCAGCTTGCTGATTTTTCTGCATACTAATATTTAGATGCTTAGATTAATGATTCTAATGCTTTGATAATGTGATTACAAATATTTAGAGTCAAATCTAGCATGATCAGCAAGTTAAGAGATGGAATAATCAATTAAATTACAGATCTGAAAATAATTTTTATGCATGTGATGCGTATGGTGATGATCATGGATGGACCCTTTGAATGTGCTGAAATGTTCTGCGATGTTCTGTGATGCATGTAATTTTAATTTTCAGATGCCTGCGTGCATCTTAAATTCATGTATTAGAGACCTGCGTGTCTCATGAAAAAGGGTTGTAATTTATTATTTTATTTTTATTTATTTTTAAAGCAATCTGGGATGTAATCTGTGATGTGTGTTGCACGTCGATGGTTGATCAATATGTACATCAACAAGCTCAACATGCGCGGATCGAGATCAAGGGTTGAATGAAGATGGATCAAGGAGTTGATCATAATTGGACCTAAGGGATCAAGATCGAGTCAAGAGTTGAAGACGATCAAACCAATTGACGTGCATGTGCTTGTAAAATGACCCCATCCTGGATCCATGATCATCACCATTTAATTTTATTTTGATAAATGCCTGGATGTTTAATGCTTATGTCTATGCGGGTAGAATTATATTTGCATGAGATGTGAATACGCGATCGAGTGAGACCTAAATCAAAACCTCCCTAATCAGTCGAGGGTGAACCAACATGAGTTAGTCATATTTGATTAATTGATCTAATTGGTGTCTAGGCAAGCCTATAAGGTGGTTACTTAATTAGGACCTTACTCTCTGAGTAAGGGGAGCCTCCTACCTGCTTACCTGGCCAATTGTTCGATTACCTCTTATGAAGAACTCAAGTTGCAAACACTAAGACTTGATTATGCAATATTAAGTCCATAGGTCTTCCACCGTAGTAGAGCTGCTAAGGTCTTTTCGGTGTTGATTTGTCTCGGCTGGACACAGTGGGCAAGTTGCATCGGGGGACTGGACCTCTCTATTAGACATGAGATGTTGTGGGGTAAAGGTGGGGTTGGGCACCAATAACTGTTAGGTGAGGACCCAATGACGACTTTATTTCTGCGGTTATACGGTGGGTCCGACTTAACTAAGTAATGGGGCCAATAACTGTTAGGTGAGGTCTTCATCACTTAGAGACCAAGTACCACTGCAATATGCTTAAGAAGCATTGTGCAAGAGTTGTACACTCATCCATTTATATGTCACCAATAACTGTTAGGTGAGGCGGCATGTAAATCGGTGAGACCGCAGTACCCACTAAAAATCCTAGTCGCGTAGATTTTTCGTTTCTCCATCAGGGGAGTATGAGGGATTCGAGAAAATAGTGGGAGCATATTTGTTTTAAAAGTCCCTAGAACAAATTAAGTTCAAGTACAAAGTCTAACTAGAATCTTTACTCTCTACAGATCACAATGTCAGCTTCAAACCCTTTGACCCGTATCCTTGAGACCAATCGACTGACCGGAACCAACTATAAAGACTGGTTTAGAAACCTGAAAATTGTTCTGAATTGTGAGAAACTAGGGTATGTGCTCGAGAACGATATCCCTAGGTTACCAGCACGTCCTACTGATGATCAGCGTGAGACGCATCAAAAGTGGACAGATGACGACATTAGGGTCAAGTGCTATATCATGGCATCCATAACTAATGAACTTCAATGCCAACATGAGAACATGAAGACTGCTAGGAAAATACTGGCTCATCTGCAAGAGTTGTATGGTGAGCAGAGCCGCACTGCACGCTTTGAAGTGTTCAAGAGGCTCTTCAAGGCAAAGATGCGCGAGGGGCAGTCTGTCCATGATCATTGTCTGACTATGATCAAGGACCTCGAGGAGCTTGAGAAGCTCGGTATGTCCATGCATAAGGAACTGCAGATAGATCTGATCCTGCAATCCCTTTCTGATTCATTTGGTCAGTTTATAGTAAACTACCATATGAATAAAATTGAATGCACTAAGACCGAATTGTTGAATATGTTGGTAACTGCTGAAGGGGCCTTGAAAGGTTCAAGGGGCTCTGTTCTTGCTGCTGAGCTGACTTCTGGTTCCAAGAGAAAGTCTACTTGGAAGAAAAAGAAGCCTGCAAAGAAGCACAAGAAAGACAAAAAGCCTAAGAAGGAAGTTCATAAGAAAAAGGCCGATGACAAAGGAAAATGTTTCCACTGCAACGTCGACGGCCACTGGAAAAGGAACTGCCCTTCATACCTCGAGAGCCTGAAGAACAAAAAGGACACACTTTCTGAAGGTATGCTAGACTTGCTCGTGATTGAAACTAACCTTACGGTTTCTTCTACTTCTAGTTGGGTTATAGATTCTGGTTCTAGTGCTCATTTGTGCACTACCATGCAGGGTCTAAAGGAAAGTAGGAGGCTGGCGGAAGGTGCAGTGACCCTTCGGGTTGGCAAGGAGGCAAGAGTTGCTGCTGTAGCTGTGGGCACCTATCCTCTGCGATTACCGTCTGGATTTAGTTTATTACTTAGAGACTGTTATTATGTCCCTGCTGCTAGCAGAAATTTGATTTCTGTTTCATTTTTAGCACAGGATGGTCATGTTGTGACATTTGATAAAGACTGCTGTTCTATTTATTTCAGAAATAAATTAGTTGCACGTGGTTTCATGATTGACAGTTTCTATCACTTGCATATTGATGTGTCTGTGAATGTGTCTGAGCAAGTAGTGAGTGCCAAAAGATCTAAAAGATCCAGAGATGAGATAAACCAGAAGTATTTGTGGCACCTCAGGCTTGGCCATATTGGAGAGGACAGAATGAACAAAATGGAGAAAGATGGGCTTCTTGGCCCATTGACTTCCGAGTCATATCCAGTTTGTTAGTCCTGTCTTCAAGGAAAAATGGCTAGATTACCTTTTGTAGGACATGGGGAGAGGACCACTGAAATACTTACCCTGGTACACACTGATGTATGTGGCCCATTCGATGTGCTAGCCAGGGGTCGTTATTCATACTTCATTACCTTTACCGATGACTATTCACGATATGGGTATGTGTATATTATGAGATACAAATCTGAGTCTTTTGAAAAGTTCAAAGAGTTCAGAAATGAAGTAGAAAAACAGACTGGAAAAACCCTTAAGGTTCTTCGATCAGATCGAAGAGGAGAATACCTTAGTGGGGAATTCCGGGACTATCTCAAGGAGAATGGCATAGTCTCACAATGGACGCCTCCGGGTACACCTCAACTCAACGGGGTGTCAGAGAGGAGGAATCGGACTCTATTGGATATGGTCCAATCCATGATGAGCTTCACTGATCTACCTATGTTTCTTTGGGAAGATGCCTTATTATCCGCGATTTATTTATTGAATAGAGTTCCCTCTAAATCTGTTCCTACCACACCGTATGAGATATGGCATGGTAAGAAGCCGAGTCTTGGTCATCTCAAGATTTGGGGATGTCCGGCCCACGTCAAGCGACTACAGGCGGACAAGTTAGAGCCTAGGACCATAAGTGCTCGTTTCATTGGATATCCTAAAGAGTCATTAGGATACAATTTTTACATCTCAGAGGATCACAATGTGTTTGTGAGCCGACATGCCGTCTTCCTGGAAAAACAGTTTATCCTTGATAGAGGCAGTGGGAGGAAAATTGAGCTTGAAGAGAAAGTCTCTGAAAAGCAACGAGTAATGGATCCTATAGAACCTATTCACATAGAGCCAGTACACATAGTACCTCCTCCACCTCGTAGATCTAGTAGGGTCTCCCATCCTCCCGATAGATACTTAGGTATACTAGTAGAGGACACCGAGAAAATGTTTCTCATGGGAGATAGGGAACATATACAGGATCCCAATACCTACAACGAGGCGATATCAGATATCGATTCCGAGAAATGGCTGGAAGCCATGAAGTTAGAGATAGACTCCATGTATTCCAACCAAGTCTGGACCTTAGTAGATCCACCAGAAGGTATAGTACCTATTGGATGCAAATGGATCTATAAAAGGAAGATAGGTTCGGATGGAAAGGTAGAGATCTATAAGGCAAGGCTAGTGGCGAAAGGGTATA
This sequence comes from Phoenix dactylifera, assembly GCF_009389715.1. Lineage (NCBI taxonomy): Eukaryota > Viridiplantae > Streptophyta > Magnoliopsida > Arecales > Arecaceae > Phoenix > Phoenix dactylifera. The sequence goes on along the minus strand of NW_024067785.1, from coordinate 358,986 downwards.
GTCAGCGCGAAGGTATTGACTATCAGGAGACTTTTTCACCTGTAGCCATGCTAAAATCCATTCAAACATTGCTTGCCATCGCAGCGTTTCATGATTATGAAATATGGCAGATAGATATGAAAACTGCTTTCCTGAATGAATATCTTGATGAAGATATCTATATGGAGCAGCCTTTGGGTTTCACTTCCAGTGATGGAGATCACAAGGTCTGCAAGTTGCAAAGGTCCATCTATGGACTAAAGCAAGCATCTCGGAGCTGGAATACTCGTTTCAATGATGCAATCAGATCGTTTGATTTCATCAAAAATGAAGAGGAACCGTGTGTTTACAAGAAGGTTAGTGGGAGTGCTGTCGTGTTCCTCGTACTGTACGTGGATGACATCCTCTTGATTGGGAATGATGTTCCCATGCTAACCTCGGTCAAGGTCTGGTTGTCAAAAGAGTTCTCCATGAAAGATCTTGGGGAAGCATCCTACATTTTGGGGATTAAGATCTATAGAGATAGATCTAAGAGGTTGCTTGGCCTATCACAGAAGATGTACATAGAAGAGGTACTGAAGAGGTTCAGTATGGAAAACTCCAAGAGGGGTCTATTACCCCTTAGGCATGGGATTCATCTCTCCAAAAAGATGTGCCCCAACACATCTGAAGAGATTCAACGCATGAGCAGGATTCCTTATGCTTCTGCAATAGGGAGCCTCATGTATGCCATGCTATGTACACGACCTGATATAGCCCTTGCTGTGAGTGTCACTAGCAGATATCAGTCGAATCCAGGCGAAGAGCACTGGACAGCTGTGAAGAACATTCTTAAATACTTAAGAAGAACTAAAGATTTGTTCTTGGTCTTTGGAGGAGCATCGGAGTTAAAGGTAGAAGGATACACAGATTCAGACTTTATGACTGATATTGATGATAGAAAGTCTACATCTGGATATGTGTTCTTGTGCAATGGTGGTACGGTAAATTGGAAGAGTTCCAAACAACCGATCATTGCTGATTCTACCATGGAAGCTGAGTATATCGCCGCCTCTGAAGCTGCAAAGGAAGCCTTCTGGTTCAAGAAATTCATTGCAGAGCTAGATGTAATGCCATCAGATGCCATCACACTCTATTGCGATAATAATGGCGCCATAGCTCTCGCTAAGAAGCCAAGGTCTCATCAGAAGTCCAAGCACATAGAGCGGCGTTTCCACCTCATATGCGACTATCTCGAGAAGAAATATGTCGAGGTACAGAGAGTAGACTCCGCGGACAACGTGGCAGACCCGCTCACTAAACAGCTAAGTCAGCAGAATACTGAAGCCCACCTTGAGAAGATGGGACTTAGATATATGGCTGATTGGCTTTAGTGCAAGTGGGAGATTGTTAGATGTATGCCCTAGAAGCCAATCTGGCAGATACATTATTTATTCTGGGACATAAATTTGTACTTGACTTTATTATTATTGAATAATAAAAGGGCATCTTTTCATTCATATTGTTTATGTGTCTATGAATCGTCCAAGAAATTAATAAGATGATGATACATATTCTCAAGAGTTGAGAATTTGAGCCATGTATCATTGGTGATTAATTTCTAAATGCTCCTGATCAATGGATCATCACGAGGACGGTGATCGATCCGATCAGTGCACAGATCGCTTTCCTTATGGATGGATGAGACTCGAGTCCACAGTATAGGGATACTGAAGTGAGAGTGCAGGTGCTTGTTAGAGAACAAGGGTACTGAGCGTGACCAAGACAAAAAGTTACTTGGATGTCTATCCACTCGTCAGTGACTTGCTTGATGTTGCAGTAGTGTGACTGGTCCTTTGACCTGCGGTGCTTCGGCTATTCACAGTGAGGTTATTGTAGTTTGACTGCACATATACATTGTCTCTAGTCATATGGGTCCTTGTTGTGTAGATTGGCTGCAGTAGGTTCACTGTAGGAGTAGGGTATGCACTTACATGGAATCTATCGACCTTGATAGAAGAGGAGAGATCCTATGTGATTTATTAGACTGAGTTCTAAGACCTTGGCCAGGGCAGTAAATACAGTGGAGAAAGAGTTTTCCACTATCGAACTCAAGTCGAATAAATCTAGACATATGATAGACGACGGGGTTTGACGAGTTATCCATGACCTCCGGTCTGTAGGGATCCATGATAGAAGGACTGTATCATACGATAACTGCACCTAGAGGTTCATCATTCTGTTCTGCTGGGTAGCCACTACATACTGCTAGGTGTCACTGGTGGATGGTGAGACTCACAGGGATCATCTTGATGGTCGATGAACCCTGATGAGTTGAGTTGGAATTGTTTCAACCCATTGAAAGGAGTTTTCAATGATATTGTGATAGAGATCGCAATATATCTCACTACCAGTCAGAATAGAACCTATGGGGTCACACACATTAGAGGTATTGACCGATCCGATGGTTGAATGTGATTAGGAATCTCAAATAATCAATTAGATTGATAAATGGATAACCCGCTAAGAGTTAGTGGTTGGAAGAAGAAATAATTGCAATCGGATTGCAATTTAATTAATTAGATTTAATTAATTGGACTTGATCATGAGTCCTACTTGGAGTGGGATTCATGAAGTCCTAATTGGATTAGGATTTCAAATTAAATTAGAGTCCTACTTGGAATAGGATTTCTAAAAAAAAAAGAAAGGGGTGCACTTAGTCCTTTTTGAAAAAGACTAAACCTCCTAAGATTAAGCCCCTAACCTCCACTTGATTAAATCAAGTGGAGGCGTGCATGATGTAACATAAGGAGGGAGGGGCATACACCCCTCCCTTGGCATTTCACGGGAAGAAAAGGAGGAGGGGCCCACGCCCCTCCTCTTGAATAATGGATAAGAATGGAGCTCCTAAATTTTAGGAGCTCCAACTTTATCTTAAAAAAGGAATAAAAAGGGGGCTGCCGTGAAGTTTTTTCAACCCTCTCCTTTTGTGCCGTGAAGCCCCTCCATTCTCCTCTTGTTATCAGCCGCAAGCCATAAAAAAAAAAAAAAGGTGGTGGTGTTGTGGGCTCCTCCTCCTTGATTCCTTCTTCCACCGCAAGAACGATAGAAAAGGCTGCAAAGGGTGTTATCATCTTCTCCCTTTATCTTTGTTCTTCCTCTCAAAAACAATCAAGAGTTGATTGCAGAAGGGAGGATATCAGCCATCAAGAGTTGTCTCTGCAAGGGAGCTAGCACCCCGAGGAGATACGAAGGCTTCGATCGGTTCAATACTTCGTGTGGATACCTGTAGAGGCCGGACGCGTGTGCGGCTTCCACTAAACCTTCATCAAATACCACGTAAATCAGATTTGCGGAGACCATCTACCCGCACAAGGTGAAGATCTGATCTTCTTAATGATTTTAAAAATGGTTTTAAATAATTTAATTCTAATCTATCTACAAATGAAAGGTTTTAAATACGTTCATGCGATGAACGGATTCCGCATATGTTTTCCGCTGCAATCTGAAAATTATTTCGAAATTTTCATGGCATATGAGGGATCCTAACAGGATGCCCCGTGTGTCGACCGTAGAGTCTCAAACTCCTTGGACCTCGAAAAGCGTCGCAGGTCGACCGTGCGTTTACAGACCCCTCGACCTCACGCACGATACCTCGACTAAGGTCGGGATGCTCCGTGTGTCGACCATAGAGTCCCAAATTTTCTCGACCTCAGGAAGCGTCACCAGGTCGACAGCGAGCCCAAGCTCCCTCGACCTCGTGCTCGATGCCTCGACCAAGGTCGGGATGCCCCGCATGTCGACCGTAGAGTTCCAAACTTCCTCGACCTCAGAAAGTATCACCAGGTCGACAGCGAGCCCAAGCTCCCTCGACCTTGTGCTCGATACCTTGACCAAGGTCGGGATGCCCTGCGTGTCGACCGTAGAGTCCTAAACTCCCTCGACCTCGGAACGCGTCACGAGATCGACGGCGAGCCCAAGCTCCCTCGATCTCGGAAGAACGGGGTAGTACCTTTGCGGCCCTCTGTGACGCTCGACGACGACAACGGAATAACACCCATGCAAATCTCCGATGACGGCGATATCTCCCAATATGCCGGTGTCCCCGAAGCGGACCACAGGCCAAAGAACGCCTCCAAAAGCTGGCCAAAGAATGAAGTGGCTTGCTTCAGCACGAGGCGCCTAACCCCAACAAGGCAAGAGGTACACCCCGCTTAGCATCTGCTCCATTACATCTATTTACTTATATCGCCGACAAAACCCCGATTAGGCTCGGGATTTCCTCCGACCAAGGTCGGAATACTCTTCTGAGTCGACCATAGGCCAAGGGCCTGTCAACCCCGCGCACGCTCTCCCCATTCGTGATCGCCATTTTAGCCTATACGGACCCCTCCAAATGAGGATTCGGCCAAGCCCGAACATCAAAAAGTCGACGCCAGTCCGCAGTGACGACCTCGACCATTGATACTCTGATCGGGCTTGAAAGGGCCAAGGCACTCACCGCAGGATCCGATTCTATTCGTCAGAACCTCGACCAAGCCCGAGGCCAACAGCCGCAAAGGCCCCAACGGCAACTTAACTTTGGTTCATGGTCTCCTAGGAGACCGACCCCAGAACTTTTCGTAAACCTGCGTCCGAAAAAGCAGAGCTCAAAAATTTGGCCGAATATTCCAGAAGATGAATCTGAAGGCCTAACAAAACCCCTTTTGGGGTCCGAGGCCCGAGCTCGGTGCCTTAGAAATTCGGGAGCCAGGCTCAAGGGCCTGGCAAACTTCGAATCCGAGTTCAAAGACTTGGTGAACTCTCCTAGAGTCTGAGCTCGGAGCCTTCCCTAGCAAACGCAATTGAAACCTAAGTCTACGGAATCCAAGTCTACGACCCTGGCCGAGCTCAAAGACTTAGTGAATCTTCCTAAGGTTTGAGTCCGGCGCCTAAAAGTTCTTTATCGGACCTAAGCTTGATAGTTTGGCAAACATAATCCGAACCTAAGTCCATGAGTTTAGCCGAGCTCCAGCACTTAGAGAAATTCGCCAGGAGGGAATCAACTCGAACGATTAAAGTAAAGGCCTATCCGTTACGCAAAGAAGAGAAAAGTAGACATAAATTTATAAAGAAAGTTCTTTCATTAATAAAAACCCGAAGGCTGAAATACAAAATCAAAGATCGGCCATACAACAAGTTTGAAGGCCGACCTCACTTACAAAGGGGAAAACAAAAAGAAAAGCTAAGTCCTAGGGAGCGGCGGCTGCACCAGTGTCACCCTCAAGGTCATCTATAGCAATAACCTGAGGGCCTTTGGCGGGCACTGACTCGGAACCCTCCGCGGCAGCCTCAGTCGGGGCCTCACCAGAGGCCTCGAGAGCGCCCTCGGCAACCTCCCCGGGAGGAGCCTCCGACATCGCCTAATCGGCCATACCAGCTTCGGCCTCGGCAAGCTCCTCCTCGGCCACAAGAATTGCGGGGACGTCGGCCTCGGTCTCGGCGCCTATCCCCATCCTCGGATGGATCCCCAAAAGGTCGAGCTGGGGGTAGTATCGAGCCATTTGCCTTCGAAAATTCTCGAAGCCCCGGAGGAACCCGTCCACGGTCTCCTCCTCCAGCATGTCGCGGAACTCTTCCGACTTCTTGAAGAGCTCCACGGCATTTTCAGCTCACTCGAGTGCCTTCTTCTCTCGAGCCTCGAGCTGCTCGACCTTCAAGCGGAGGACCCCGCCCTCATACTTATGGCCGGTGGCTTCGGAGCGGGCCTCAGCAAGATGCGCCTCGGAGGCGCGCAGCGATGATCTCGCCAAAGAGTGCGCGACCCTCTCCTCTTCGAGTTCGTTGACAATAGCTTGCCGACCCGCCTCGGTGGCCTCCCTCCGCGCTACGGCTTCTGCCAACGCGGCCTCCAGCTCGGCAACTGTTGTGCCGATTCCTGTTTACCTAAAAATATGCTAAACAGATCGTTGTTAGAACCGACAAACAAAGTTTAATTTAATTTTACTCTTACCTTTCCTACTTGAAGAATAGTGGTTGTAAGAGGTCGATCCACAGGGAAGTAATTGGAGTTGCATAAAAATAAAAATGTTCACTCGGATTTAAAATCGATTTTTGAATAACAATAGAAAAATATTATGTCGGGGATGATGATAGATTCTCTAGTCTACCAGAGAATTATTTTTAATTGAAATTAACTAGAAGACATGTACTTAGATTTAAAGAGCATTTATATATTTAACTAATCAAAGAAAAGCTTTGGCATAAATTAAAATGGATGAAAACAAGAAGATTGAAGCAAACACAAATTGCATAGAGAAAGATTTAATGTATTGCATAAAAAAAATTACAGAAGTTGAAGAACGGAACTTAAAAATAACAGAAATTAAAAACAACAGAAATTAAAGCTTTAGCATAAATAAAACTCTCTATTAAACTAAAACTAAAAATCCAAAAAAAACATGTCTCAAAATAAAACTCTTACTAAAAAAAATACATTGCTCTCAATTAAACTAAAAAAATAGGAACAACATGATACTCAAAACAGAATCACTAATACACAAATTAAAAACATAACTTCTAAAAAAAACAAACAACTAAAACAATAAAATAAAAAAAAAATAAAGAAATGTAATGCTCTGTTTTCAAATCTGAAAACAGAGCACTACTCTTCCGCCTCTTTCTTGGACCAAACCCGCCGACCACCCTGTTCTTCTCTTGGACCAGCCGGCCACCACCTCCACCGAGCACCCCCTCCTCCTTGGACCCGCCGGCCACCACCACTCCGAGCTCCTTGTGGACCAAAACCCACTGACCACCACCCCCACCGCCCCCTCTTCCCTCTGCTTCTCCTCCCCTCTTATAGATCGCCCGAGCTTGCGTGGATGGCTGGATAATGGGCGGAAGGAGAGGGCGGACGCGGTAGAGGGGGAGGACAGCCGCTGAGTACGCCTCGAATCCGGACGGCTTGGATCACTGGAGCTCCAGGATCGATCGCGGAATGAAGGAGGCGCGGGCTGAGAGGAGGCGTTGATGAAGCGGAAGGAGGGAGGAGCTACGGGATGAGTTGGAGGAGCCTTCTTGGATGGCTGGGATGTTGATCACGGCTTGAACGCTGCTAGGACGTTGCGGGATCTTTGCCGGAACCACTGCTAGCATCACGGAAGAGGGGAAAATGTGGATCCACGGGAGAGGGCTGAGACGCTGGGAATCCAGAAGAGGGGCTGGACGCGGTGCGGGATCGCCGGATCACGGAAGAGGGGAACGCATGCGGAAGGTGGGGAGAATCACGGGCGGCTGAAGCAGCTTCTTGAATCGGCGCATATGGGAGAGATGAAGGCCTGCGGGATCGCCGGGAGGAATGCTTCACGGATGGAAGAAGATCCATCTTCTTCTTTGGCCCACGGACGGATGCGGGATCCATGATGAACGCGGACGGGCGCTTGGGATCATTCCTTCTCCCCTGCACGGATGAAGCTAGAGATTTGAGGGAGATAGGCTGATATGGACTACGAGCGGAATGGAGCTTGGCTGCGTATGGGTCATGTGCCAGTTTCTGCAATGGAATTGGATTTTGGAAGAAGGTCTGGGACTTTCTTTGCCCTCCTGAGAGGGGAGCTGGGAGACACCAAGTTCCGTCCAATTAGTCATATAGATAAAAAATAGTGTGATATGAAATTTGGCTTGTAGACGGACGGACTTAGTTCGTCACGGATCATCTGTTCTGATTGGAGGTCAATTGCAAGTCTTCCAAGTCATGGGTCACCCAGCACCTCATAGTTATGATATGGTCAAATTAGATTTGCCCAAAATTCTTTTCCAAAAGCACAAAGAAATTGGACCCGATTCGGACTCGAACCCGACTCGATCTTCAATCGGGTCGGATCTGGGAAGGAATCATTCTGAAGTCAAATTTGTACTCAATGTGCATTTTATCTCTAATTTATGATAATCTGTGTCAAACCCAAATATAATATTAATCTAGTGAATTTATTATTATCGGTTAGCAATAACACTAATTTTAGTGACATGTACGTCGCACTTTTGTGCTCTCATCACACCCCCCAACTAGCTTATTGCTAGTCTCTAGTAATTAACAAGCAAACAATAAAATGAGGGCACAAAAAGATGTAGTCTAACTTATGATTTTTTTTTTCTCTCTTTTTTTTTATTGAAGCTAAATACGCAAATTAAGATATGTACCCATTTTCGTAGGGAGCCACGATTGCACTTAGCACGTGCAACAAGCCTTTAAACCCCTAGGTTATCCTAGTGGACGAGTGTTGTCTCGTGAGGGTTTGCAGTGAAGTTACCCACAAACTTCATTAGTCAGGGATTTATAATGTTTAACTCAAAATTTGAACAAGTATTATTGTATGAACTTAGAATTGCAAGGGCAATAAAGACTTATTGCTACATATTTAAGCAGACTCTAACTCAAGTTTCATTACACCCCATCTATCTGCTAATAAGTCAAGAATGTAGTGAGGTGCAAGATAATATCATATAAATGAGTGGCTTTCACTTACTTCCAACATGATCACTCTAATTTTCAAGACTTTCTAGAGTTAAATGGTAATGAACACCCCAATTTTTTTTTTTATTATTTTTTTATCAGACTGAATGCTAAGAAGAATGACTTGTGCAATATCTAGCCTTATTAAGCTTTCTAGCTGACCCATGTAGCGAGTGTTAGGCCAATGACTCCCGATCCAGATGGCTCAGGGCACTAGGTGTAGAGACACCCTAATAGGCCTAATAACTCAAATTAATTAGGCTTCGAGGTCAAATTAGTCACTCAAAGTTTAATCTCAATCATTCTCACCTTTTTACGCGAACACTCGCTGCTTGCCAGGCAAGAGGCCCGGTTACTCAGTGAGAAGACTTAAAATAAACTTATTATTTTATTTTATCTTTTTTTTTATTAGGGTGTTCATCACACATATAACTTTAAATTATCCCGAAGATTAAAAGTATTCATATTAGTTGCAAGTATACATACCCCACTATTCATGTGCTTATGTGTAGGTGCTAAATCATCTTGTATTATGTTAGCAGAAGATAGGTGGGATGAAAACTCAAGCTAGAACTGCTATCATATTCCTTACTCAAAGCTATTGTCAAAGCAATTTCTAGTTTGTACATCCAAAAAGATTAGAGTTTGAGTTAAAAATTTGAGATCCCCTTTTTTTAATTAATTATTTTTTTAAAATTTTATTTATTTATTTATTTTTAAATTGCATAAAAAATCAAAAATATTCTCACCCCGTTACCTAAATCTAACATTGTCCTCAATATTAAAAAAAAATTAAAGCAGTAAGAGGACAGAGGAGAAGTTACCTGATATGGGTGGATAAATTGAAAAATGGGGCAAAATCCACCAAACCTGCATGTTAGTAATTTATTGAATTTTTTTATTTAGTTATTATTATTATTATTTTAATAATATTTACATGTTGGGTTGCCTCCCAAGAGCGCTAAGTTTAATGTCTTCAGCCAGACAAAATATGGATTCATTTTTTTTCAACCATTATCTAAGAATGGTTTTGGAAGAGTCCGAGGAAGAACAGTTGGCTGATGACGATCTATGCTCATGAGGGGAACAAAATTAGGGAGCGCATGCTCGACCCCTTCATCGGAATGGGCAAGGTAAGCCTCTAAAGGGTCCTTATTATAAGTTTGTAAGAAAGTCTCCTGAACCAGACTTTCAATCATGTCAACTTCATTGATTTCTTTGTCATCTGGTGGTTGTTTACTTATGTTGAAGACATTAAGCTCGACTTTCATGTTGCCAAAAGATTATAGGTGTGTGATTGTCTGGATGTATTACAGGTTCAGTCTCAAGAATAACGAAGTCCACAGGATAGTAAAACTCATTTACCTTCACTATTACATCCTCTACAATCCCCTTGGGATGCTTCACCATCCTATCTCCTAAGGAAAGGGTAATATTTGTGGGCTTTAATTCCTCCAAACTTAACTTTTGGTACACATTGTAGGGAAGTAGGTTTACACTGGCTCCTAAATCTAATAGGGCTCTCTGGATGATCGTCTCTCCTATTTTTATTTCAATGGTGGGGCAACCAGGGTCTTTGAATTTTAGGGCAATCTGTTGTTGAATGAGAGATGAGGCTTGTGCAACCATAACAGCTTGCCTAGGAATACTGGTTTTTCTTTTGACCGTGGTGAGGTCTTTCAAGAATTTTGTATAAGAGAAAATTTGTCTTATGACATCAAGAAAAAGGTATATTTATTTGAACAGTTTTAAAGACTTCCATTATTTCATCAAAGTTAGATTGTTTTTTGGAGTCCTGAAGTCTACCGAAAAAGGGAACCTTATGATGCAAAAATAAAATTGTTCTCCCAAGTGCAGGAGAATCGCACAAGTAGTAAATTCTCGGGAGTCCGAGGTCGAATCCTCAGGGAACGAAATGTATATGAGATTATTTAATATAATTTTAGATTAATTAATTCAATAAATTTGTGGATTAAAATTATGTTTTGATTTTTAAAAATTAAAATGCAGAGAATAATAAACACAATTCAATGAAATAAAAATGGTAGGGATCTGGAATCCCCCTTGATGATATTGCATCCAAGGAATAAACTCTATGGTTCTTGATTTAAGATTTAATGTAGGATAGATCTAATCATGGTATATGTTTCATGAACATATGAACTCAATTTCTAAGCATTCGTCGTGCTTTCTACGTCTACGACGAATCAAATACTAAAGCAATCCATATATCAATAATCATAATCCATTTAAGAACTATCTACGAAATAACTATGCATGGATCAAAAACATATCAGTAAATATAATTCATTCAAGGCAAAAGTTTAGAGTTTACTTCAAAGAGCAATACATCAAAGGTTCATCCATCTCCCTCCCTAAGAAATTAGCCGGCCATAAACATAAAAGGAACTCCCCTGTTCCTCTTCCTTTTTTTTTTTTTTTATTTTCGGAAACAGGGGCTCCCCTGTTTCTCTCTTTCTCTGTTTTTTTTCTTTGTTTTCAAATGAGATCTCCTCCCTTCACAGCCGAGAGGGCCCTCCTTATATAGATCCCCCGAGCCCTAATGATAACGCTGGATTCCCTGATCGCATGTGGAGAGGAGAGGGCACGGACAGCTGGGATTTTGCTGGGACTCGGATGGACGCGGAAGCGAAAGACGCGGACGGGTGAAGCTTGAAACCATCACAGACGGTAGGACGCGTGGAGCGCAGATGGATCAGAAGCTTGGGCTCTCTCGATCGCCAACGGATGCTTGGATGCGGGATCTTCGGTCGCTATGGAGCTTGGGATGCGAACGGATGAACTCGGACGCGAAAGAAGCGGACGGAAGCTGAGATTGGGAATGGATGCTGGCCCGCGGATGTCGTGGAAGATCTGGGGATGCTGGAAGGCTTCACAGATCCGATTCGGAAGCATGGGATGCGGAGGATTGATGCTAGGATTCGGATGATGTTCGCGGGATGATGAGCTGCACTCGGACGAACGTGGCATGCTGGGATGAAGTCGGGAATCAGGGAGATCTGATCGTGAATTCCGCGGGCTGGGAGGTTGATCATGAACAATTGATCGCAGCTGGTAACATGCGGATGAAGCGGGATCTTTGCTGGCTCTTGGCTGAACACGTGGACGCTGGGAGCTGATCACATGGACACGGGATGAGGAGTCGCACGCTGGGAGAAGCTTCATGGGCAAATCGCTGAGAAGAGGTGGACGGCTGAGAGCTGATCACACGCGCTGGGGCGCGGTGGAATCGCCACGGACGGCCGGATGTTGGACTCGGGACGCTGAATGCTTCGTGGACGCACGAGAGAAACACTTGATCGCAGGTTCCAAGAGCTGGGAGAAAGGCTGATCGCGGCATGATTTGATCACGGATCCTGAGACGCGGACGGGTCTTGAGAGGGCTGATGTGGCTCACGGACATGGCAAGGATGCTGAAGTGCTTATGAACGGCTGAATCTGGGCTCTGTTCTGCAGCTGGAAAGAGATGAATTTATATAATGATAAAAATTATAATAAGTGCTAAGGGTAAAATATTTAATCATGTAAATGTTAACACCTATTATTTTCATTATTTTGCTAGCATTAGGCTAAGTTAATTGGTACTTAGATCGCACTTTTGTGCTCTCATCACACCCCCCAACTAGCTTATTGCTAGTCTCTAGCAATTAACGAGCAGATAATAAAATGAGAGTGCAAAAGGTGTTGGTTGATCCTTTGATGTTTTATTTGAACTAATTGCATAAAATTAAGATAAACACTCACTTTCGTAGGAATCACGATTGCACTTAGCACGTGCAACAAGCCGTTAAACCCCTACGTTACCCTAGTAGACGAGTGTTGTCTCGTGAGGGTTTTCAGGGATGTTACCCACAAACATCATGAATGATATGACATGACATGAGATCCTAATAAAAATGTGAAATAAATGTTAAGCTAATACACATGTAATGAATTGATATATATTTTCAAGCATGGCAACTGTCAAAGCAAGGAAAATATAAAAGTGCAGTGTGCATAAAATTGTATGACTTTCTCAGAGTACTAATACCTCCACCACAACAGGGCACCACCTGAGTTTTAGGTGCACTACTCAAGTCCATAAGTGTTTTCTACAATTTATTAGAACCTGATCCATCAAATTTTCAGAATATCACATGTTGTCTAAATTTGTCAAGAATGGTTTGTATATAAAGAAAGAGCTATTAATCCCAACTAAACAACCTGGGTACACGGAGGTCCAATACAATGGAGTCAAACCAGCCATTACCACATGTCACTAGGTTCAGCCTAACCAACTCATTCATGCTTATTTTTATTTTATTTTATTATTATATTTTTTTTTCAGTACACATGACAACTACAGCTATCCAACCCCATTAGGCTCTAGTAAGGTCCATGTAGCGAGCTTTCAGTCAATGACCCCCGATCCAGTTGGCTCGAGACATTAGGTGAAACACCCCTCGGACTTAATTACTCGAACCAGACTACGCCACGAGGCCAGACTTGTCATCATAAGTTTTTTTTTTTAATTTTTAATTGTGCAAGAAAAGAGATGGTAGACTGAACCATATAGATATTTTTATTATATATGTGACTGCATTGTGACTATAGGTCAACCAAGGTCGGATCATAAGGCACCTAAGTAATCTAGTCGGGATATTCAACCTCTATCTTTATGTGAAAACCAAATCATGAACCTTATGGTACGAACAAGGATACTCGTACTTCTTTTATGGATAAGGCTAACAAAAATGCAGTTAACAAATATGAACTCCTGAGGCCTTCCTATTGTCATTAAGTATACGTGTGGGGATCTAATAATAGGTCTCTGATCAATCATAGTATGCATGTGTTCCTTGCCTTAATAGTTGCACAAACTCAATATGAAAATACATATGCATTTGCTTAGAAAAGAAAGTAATAAATCAAATGCAAAAACAAGTTTTTTTTTTTTTTTTTTGATCAAAATATTTCCCTCCCCCCAACTTAAACATTGCATTGTCCTCAATGTAAAAAAAAAAATGCAAGAAAACTATATATGAGAGACAATAGAGAAAATAATAGAGAGAAGAAGAATACCTTGAGTTATTGATTTCCAGAAAAGAAGACCTACAAAATAAGAAGAAAACTAGAAATAAAAGAAAAAAATTTAATTCTAACGAATATACACATACCTTGGCCTTCATGTTCAGTCATAAGAAGGCTCCCCCAAGGAAAAGGAGTTCTCTTCATCTGCAAAATTTTCAAGAAAAGGTTTTAATCTGTGTCCATTAACCTTAAAAATTTTGCCATCCTGTGGATTCTCAATTTCAATTGCCCCGTGTGGAAAAATAGTTTTTACAATGAAAGGACCTGTCCATCTTGATCGTAACTTTCCAGAAAACAGATGTAAGCGAGAGTCATACAAAAGAACTTTTTGTGCAGGCTCAAAAGATTTTCTTAGAATTGAGTTATCATGCCTAATTTTCATTCGTTCTTTACAAAGTCTAGTATTGTCATACGCATCCCGACGAATTTCATTCAATTCACTTAATTGTAATTTTCTAGCGAAACCAGCATCTGACAGTTCAAAGTTTAATTTTCTAATGGCCCAATATGATTTATGCTGTAATTCAACAGGTAGATGACATGCTTTTCCATAGACTAGCCGATACGGGGACATACCAAGAATAGTTTTATAAGCAGTACGGTAAGCCCACAATGCATCAGAAAGTTTTAAAGACCAGTCTTTGCGTGATGGATTCACCGTTTTTTCTAAAATTCGTTTAATCTCCCGATTGGCTAGCTCTACTTGGCCACTAGTCTGCGGGTGATAAGGAGTTGCAATTCTATGAGTGATACCGTACTTTCGTAATAGGATCTCAAAAGGCTTATTACAGAAATGTTTTTCCCCATCACTAATTATAACCTTGGGCATCCCAAATCGTGAAAAAATATTTTCTTTTAGAAATTTCAAAACAGGTTTGTGATCATTAGTTCTATAGGCAACAGCTTCTACCCATTTTGACACATACTCAACACCAACTAAAATATACTCATATCCAAAAGACGGTGGGAATGGGCCCATGAAATCGATGCCCCAAATGTCAAAAATTTCAATGGCAGTAATGGGCTGAAGAGGCATCATTTGCCTACGAGTTAGACTTCCAACACGTTGACATGGGTCACATGTCCTACAAAACTCGTGGGCATCTTTAAATAGTGTAGGCCAATAAAAACCACATTGCAACACCTTAGCTGCCGTTTTCTTAGATGCAAAGTGTCCTCCACAAGCACTGGCATGACAAAAAGAGAGTACACTTTGTATCTCATGTTCCGGAATGCATCTTCTAAAGATTTGATCATTGCAATACTTGAACAAATAAGGAGCATCATAATAATAATTTCTTACTTCACGCAAGAAATTATTCTTATCATTCGATCCCCAATGCTCCGGCATCCGGTTAGTGACAAGAAAGTTTACAATATCAGCATACCATGGCATAGTAGAAAGTGCAAACAATTGCTCTTCAGGGAACGAGTCCTTGATGGGCAACTGTGGCACCGAATCATTAAAAACTAGCCGTGATAAATGGTCAGCAACCACATTCTCTACTCCCTTTTTATTTTTGATAGTGATGTCAATTTCTTGGAGTAAAAGAATCCATCGTATTAAGCGTGGTTTAGCCTCTTTCTTATCCAGTAAATATTTTAGCGCTGCATGATCCGTAAAGATAACAATAGGAGCACCAAGGATATAAGAGCGAAATTTGTCTAATGCAAATACTACTGCAAGCAATTCCTTTTCGATGGTGGTGTAATTCATTTGAGCATCATTTAAAGTTTTGCTTGCATAGTAAATGACATATGGCTTATTATCCTTGCGTTGTCCTAGGACAGCTCCTATCGCATAGTCACTAGCATCGCACATGATCTCAAAAGGCAATGACCAATCGGGTGGTCGCACGATAGGTGCAGTGCTAAGCATAGACTTCAACTTTTCGAATGCCTCTTGACAGGTTTCAGTCCAATTGAACGGTGTATCAAGGGATAGGAGGTTACATAATGGTCGGGCTATGACACTAAAGTCCTTGATGAACCTCCTATAAAATCCGGCATGACCCAAGAATGATCTAACATCTCTAACCGTCTTGGGTGCAGGTAGCTTGGCGATTAAGTCAATCTTAGCTCTATCAACTTCCATGCCCTTCGATGAAACAATATGTCCTAGAACAATTCCCTTTGGCACCATGAAGTGGCATTTCTCCCAATTTAGTATCAGGTTCTTTTCTATACACCGAGCTAAGACAACTTGTAAATGTAGTAAACAATCATCAAAAGAATTGCCAAAAACAGAAAAATCATCCATGAACACTTCCAAAAACTTCTCGTTCATGTCTTCAAAAATACTGAGCATGCATCTTTGAAATGTTGCAGGTGCATTACATAACCCGAACGGCATCCGACGGAAAGCGAATGTACCAAAAGGACAAGTGAAAGTAGTCTTCTCTTGATCTTCTGGTGAAATCTCGATTTGGTAGTATCCGGAATAGCCATCGAGAAAACAATAAAAATTATGTCCTGCAACTCTTTCCAAAACTTGGTCTAGGAAGGGTAAGGGAAAGTGATCTTTCCTAGTGACCAAATTCAATTTTCGATAGTCAACACACATGCGCCAACTCGTGGGGACACGAGTCGGGACTAACTCACCCTGTTCATTTTTGACTACCGTCAGACCTGTTTTTTGGGGCACGACTTGAGTAGGACTTACCCACTTGCTATCGAAAATTGGGTAAATAATACCCACGTCAAGCAACTTGAGGACTTCTGCTTTAACCACATCTCTCATCGTAGGATTCAACCTGCATTGCATTTGCCTTGTGGTTTTGGCATTGTCCTCCAAATATATCCGGTGCGTGCAAATTAAAGGGCTAATCCCCTTCAAGTCTGCAATAGACCACCCTAAAGCTCCTCTATGATTCTTTAGAACACCAAGTAATTTTCTTTCTTGGGCATGATCAAGATCAGATGAGATGATTATAGGAAAAGTGTCATCGGATCCAAGAAAGGCATACTTGAGTTCCTTCGGTAAAGGTTTCAACTCGAGCTTAGGTGCTTGTTCATGGGATGGTACCATCTTTGTTCCTCGAGATGGCAAATGTTCAAATTCCTCTATTCTCGGTCTCCACCCATTGACCATCATAACATCCGAATTATCTAAACCAGGTGGGACCACATCATTAGCAGTACCTTCAGAACACCAATCTATTAAACCATTGTCGGCCGATTCAGTTAATGTTTCTTTTAACAAATATTCTTCCGCAATGGTTTCAATCCATTCAACTTCTTTACTTTCTTCATGATCACTGGGTTGTTTACCTATACTAAAGACGTTCAGTTCCAAGGTCATATTTCCAAAAGAAAGCTTCATGACACCATTCCTACAATTGATCAATGCATTAGAAGTTGCAAGAAATGGACGTCCTAAGATGACCGGAATCTGAGATGGTGAATTGGAAGCCGGATGTGTGTCCAGTACGATAAAATCAACAGGAAAATAGAACTTGTCTACTTGGACCAACACATCTTCGATAATTCCTCTAGGGACCTTCACTGACCTGTCAGCTAATTGTAAGGTCACAGTTGTTGGCTTTAACTCACCCAACCCGAGTTGCTCATATACCGTATATGGCAACAAGTTCACACTCGCTCCTAAATCTAGTAATGCTCGCTCAATCCTAAAATTGCCAATGATGCACGAGATAGTTGGGCAACCTGGATCCTTATATTTAGGAAGAATGTTATGCTGTAAAATTGCACTCACATTTTCAGCCAGAAATGCCTTCTTCTTGACATTTAAACGACGCTTGACAGTGCACAAATCTTTTAAAAATTTTGCATAGGAAGGCACTTGTTTTATTGCATCAAGAAGAGGTACATTGATTTTTACTTGCTTAAAAAGCTCAAGAATTTCAGAGTTTGGTTCAAGCTTTTGCAAGGGCTTTAATCTTTGTGGAAATGGTGCAGGAAAAGGACATTCAATTTTTTTAGTAGATGTTGGTGCTTCAGTTTCTTCATTATCCTTTTCTTTTGTCTTGGGAGGGTCAGAATCAGGTATGACTTGTGTTTGTTCTGGGACTGGTCGGTCAATAATCTTTCCACTTCGCAATGTTATTATACTCTTTGCTTGCTCTTTATGCGAAGTTGAAGATGATGCATTACTACCACCATAGACTTGAGGATTAGGTTGTGGTTGAGCTGGTAGCTTACCTTTCTCTTGAGCACTTAAAACAGTGGTCAGCGTTGTCAGTTGATTTCTTAATTCATCATTGATTTTGGCTTGACCTTGCATGAAAGATTGCAAAGTTTCTTCGAGACTGGATTTTTGAGGGGGTGGGTGTGCATAATGAGGTTGCGGAGGTGGAGGAGTTGGGTTATATACTTGTTGAGGTTGGTCATTCCTCCACCTGAAATTTGGATGGTTCTTCCATCCAGGGTTGTAAGTACCCGAAAAAGGATTATTGAAAGATTTTTGATAGGTATTCATAACATTGGCCTGATCGTGCAAGACTTCCTTGAATGCGGGTATTGTGGGGCAATCAGTGATGAGATGGCCAGGCATCTCGCAAATCCTACAACACTCGCTGTTATGTTCTACGGTTTTGACGGGTTCAATCCTTCTAAGTTCAATTTCCTCTACCTTCCTAGTAAGGGCTGCCATTTTAGCTTGAATATCATCCTGAGTATTAAGGTTGTAAAGGCCCCCGTGTGGAATGCTAGTAGGCTTAGGCAAAGGTTTATTCACTCTATCCCCTGTATCCCATAATTGTGCAGTCTCTGCGAGAGAATCTAAATAGTCCCATGCCTCATCGGGTTGCTTTTCCAGAAATAGACCATTGCACATAGTCTCTGTAAATTGTTTCAACTGTGGGGACAACCCTTCGTAAAAGAAACTAATGGTTCTCCATGTTTCAAACCCATGATGAGGACAAGAGAGAAGCAAATCTTTAAATCTCTCCCAGCATTCATAAAATGTTTCATGGTCTTTTTGCTGGAAATTACTAATGTGCCTTTTCAAAAAGTTAGTCCTTTGTGCGGGAAAGAATTTTTTCAAGAATTCTCTTTGCATATCATGCCATGTTCCTAACGATCTTGGTCTCAAGGAGTTCAGCCATGTTTTGGCTTTATCCTTCAAGGAAAAAGGAAACAAGGTTAATTTAAGGACATCTTCTGATACATTTGGCACTCTAAATGTGATACTAATTTCTTCAAAATCCTTAAGATGAAGATAAGGGTTCTCGGATTCCATTCCATGATACTTTGGCAGCAATTGAATTACTCCTGGTTTGATTTCAAAGTGTCCTACATTTTCAGGAATAATCATGCATGAAGGTTGACTAGTCCTAGTGGGATGTAAGTATTGTCGAAGTGTCATAACTGGGGGTCTACCTTCATTACCATGGTGACTTCCTACATCATCATCAGCCATCTCACCAGATCTGAGATTTTGCGAAAAAGTTTCAATAATGTGATCTAAGGAATTGTCAAAAGGTTGTCGACTCAGACGTCTAGTGTTGTCCCTATTCCAACCTAGCATACAAAATTTCGGAGTTTATTTATTTGTTTGTTTTTTTTGTTTTTTTGTTTTTAATGATTACCCTTGATTTTTTCTTAAAGTTCTTATCAATTTTCAAGTAGCAACAAGGGTTAATGAGATATGATGATAATAAAATTCTGATTCTAAACAAAAAAATTAAACACAGAAAATTCAAAGCAGACAGCAGCAAAGTTTATATTAATTTAATGATTGTAAAAGTATCAGAATATCAATCAGACTGTTCAGATGAAGGAAACATGTGTCCTACAGCAGCCGACAAAATTTGAGTGCAATCCGACGGTGGATTACTCAGATATCAGAGTTTGATGCAGACTGTGCAGGGAATAAAAAAAACAGCAATAAATTTTTTTTTTTTCTCAGTTTTAGTTTTACTATAATGTTCAATCTAACTGATAGGGTACTAATTAAATCTAAAACTATACTAATAACTAAGCCGTTCCCCGACAACGGCGCCAAAAACTTGATGCAAAAATAAAATTGTTCTCCCAAGTGCAGGAGAATCGCACAAGTAGTAAATTCTCGGGAGTCCGAGGTCGAATCCTCAGGGAACGAAATGTATATGAGATTATTTAATATAATTTTAGATTAATTAATTCAATAAATTTATGGATTAAAATTATGTTTTGATTTTTAGAAATTAAAATGCAGAGAATAATAAACATAATTCAATGAAATAAAAATGGTAGGGATCTGGAATCCCCCTTGATGATATTGCATCCAAGGAATAAACTCTATGGTTCTTGATTTAAGATTTAATGTAGGATAGATCTAATCATGGTATATGTTTCATGAACATATGAACTCAATTTCTAAGCATTCGTCGTGCTTTCTACGTCTACGACGAATCAAATACTAAAGCAATCCATATATCAATAATCATAATCCATTTAAGAACTATCTACGAAATAACTATGCATGGATCAAAAACATATCAGTAAATATAATTCATTCAAGGCAAAAGTTTAGAGTTTACTTCAAAGAGCAATACATCAAAGGTTCATCCATCTCCCTCCCTAAGAAATTAGCCGGCCATAAACATAAAAGGAACTCCCCTGTTCCTCTTCCTTTTTTTTTTTTTTTTTTTCGGAAACAGGGGCTCCCCTGTTTCTCTCTTTCTCTGTTTTTTTTCTTTGTTTTCAAATGAGAGCTCCTCCCTTCACAACCGAGAGGGCCCTCCTTATATAGATCTCCCTGAGCCCTAATGATAACGCTGGATTCCCTGATCGCATGTGGAGAGGAGAGGGCACGGACGGCTGGGATTTTGCTGGGACTCGGATGGACGCGGAAGCGAAAGACGCGGACGGGTGAAGCTTGAAACCATCACAGACGGCTAGGACGCGTGGAGCGCAGATGGATCGGAAGCTTGGGCTCTCTCGATCGCCAACGGATGCTTGGATGCGCGATCTTCGGTCGCTGTGGAGCTTGGGATGCGAACGGATGAACTCGGACGCGAAAGAAGCGGACGGAAGCTGAGATTGGGAATGGATGCTGGCCCGCGGACGCCGTGGAAGATCTGGGGATGCTGGAAGGCTTCACAGATCCGATTCGGAAGCATGGGATGCGGAGGATTGATGCTAGGATTCGGATGATGTTCGCGGGATGATGAGCTGCACTCGGACGAACGTGGCATGCTGGGATGAAGTCGGGAATCAGGGAGATCTGATCGTGAATTCCGTGGGCTGGGAGGTTGATCATGAACAGTTGATCGCAGCTGGTAACATGCGGATGAAGCGGGATCTTTGCTGGCTCTTGGCTGAACACGTGGACGTTGGGAGCTGATCACATGGACACGGGATGAGGAGTTGCACGCTGGGAGAAGCTTCATGGGCAAATCGCTGAGAAGAGGTGGACGGCTGAGAGCTGATCACACGCGCTGGGGTGCGGTGGAATCGCCACGGACGGCCGGATGTTGGACTCAGGACGCTGAATGCTTCGTGGACGCACGAGAGAAACACTTGATCGCAGGTTCCAAGAGCTGGGAGAAAGGCTGATCGCGGCATGATTTGATCACGGATCCTGAGATGCGGACGGGTCTTGAGAGGGCTGATGTGGCTCACGGACACGGCAAGGATGCTGAAGTGCTTATGAACGGCTGAATCTGGGCTCTGTTCTGCAGCTGAAAAGAGATGAATTTATATAATGATAAAAATTATAATAAGTGCTAAGGGTAAAATATTTAATCATGTAAATGTTAACACCTATTATTTTCATTATTTTGCTAGCATTAGGCTAAGTTAATTGGTACTTAGATCGCACTTTTGTGCTCTCATCACCTTAGGTTTGTATGTTTCTATGGGTTCTTTTTTTTTGTCTGATTTATCCTGTTCTTGACCCCTCTTCTGAATAGGGTTCTTATCGGATTCATTTTTATTTTCTTTTTCATATTCAGGAAGTTGGACTTTATTGTCCACTTGCTTGCCAGACCTTAAAGTGGTAATTGTCTGGACTTCATAGGTCGGATTTTCATTAGAATCAATTTGATACTGACCTCTCTGACCTTGATTTTGTTGTCTACTAGGGTTAGGCACTGGTTGATTAGGTAGTTCACCTTTCTTCCTATCCCCTAGAGAGTTAGCTATTTGGCTCAGACTAACCTCAAGTTTTGCAATTGCTTGCGCATAGAATTGGTTAGTCTGGGCTTGGGCTGTATTGGTCTGTTGTTGTTGCTTGATAAAATCTTGTTGTTGTTTCATCATATTGGCCATCATGGTTTCTAATGGTGAAGGTTGCTGTAGGATAGGGGCATTATAAGGAGGTACAGATGGAACCAAAGGTTGGTTCATTTGTGATGGACCTATCCTAGGGTAGTTGTTCTGAAAACCTAGTGGACCACTTTGATGCTGAATAGGTTCATTCTGCTTGTATGAGAAATTTGGGTGGAACCTATTATCAGGGTGGTAAACTAGGCTAAACAAGTTGAGAGTGGGCTTCTTGAAGGCACTATATGAATTTAGAGCATTTGCTTGCTCGGCCTTTATGGTGGGCAGATTAGGGCAGCACTCCACTAGATTCTCCGGACTGTTACACAAGACATACAAATTATATAACTCATGATCCACTTTCATGATAGGATTTGACTCTTTGTATGAACTCGAACTAGTGGAAACAGTGAAAGCATCAAACTTTTTGCCTAAATTGTTTACTTCAGTCACCAGATTGGACATGATATTTTTGAGTTCTGGATCTATTTTCATTTCATAATTACCTGGTTTTCTAGATCCGAACTCATCTCTATTTACTTCCTCACCATAGCTACTCTAATTTTGGGCATTTTTAGCTAAATCAACAAGAAATTCATAGGCTTGATCTGGGGTTTGGTTCATGAACCTACCTTTGTGCATGGACTCAATCATGTTTCTATGTGCCGGAGTTAGTCCTTTATAAAAGAAATGTACTAGATCAGCCTTGTCAAGCCCATGATGCGGGCACTTGACCCAAAGATCATGAAATCTTTCCTAAAGTTGGGAAAATTCCTCCTCAGATTTTTCTCTAAAAGTTCTTATGGCTTCCTTAATTTTTTCAGTTTTTACCATGGGATAGAACTTAGCCATGAACTTCCTAGATAGTTGTTCCCATGATGCGATGGAATTTGAACCAAGGGAATACAGCCATGCAGCAGCACGATCCTCTAAAGTCATGGGAAATAACCTTAATTTAATACCCTCTTCATCTAAGTTTTGATTTCTAAATGTTTGACAGATTGTCAAAAATTTGTTTAGATGAATGTAGGGTTGTTCACTCTCGAACCCATGAAACTTGGTAACATGTTTATTGTTGTAGCCCGAATCTCGAATTGGGCTGCATTATTAATTGGTAATACTATGCAAGTAGGGGGACTAGCAGATGCGGGTGCAAACAACTCATTCAAAGTTCTAATATGTTCACCCATTGTAGAGATTGACGGTTGGCTTACAGTTCGCAAGTTGTGATGAAAAGTTCTGTCAATCTCAGGATCAAATGGGATTAACTTATCCCTTAATGACCTTCTACCATGCATACATTATCAACACTTCATTATATTTGACTCCTACAATAAACGAAATCCTAAGAGAAGAGAAGGGCTAGACACATACGACCACAACCAACACCACACAACAATTTGATCCTATTAGTCTTAGAATTAAGTGAGGTTTAGTAGTTTCTTAAATCTAGTTGCACAGAGATTTATCAGGTTAAAAAGTTCCTGAAATTCTCTCTAGATTAGACAGCTCCTAATCTCCCTTTTAGATTAAGCTTGAGCTTACCAGTTAAGCGATCCAGTAACCAGTGACCAGAAAAGTCCCGGGGTGTGTGGTGGTGCTAGAAGGGATACACCGATACCATAATACCCGTAACAGTTCTCACTGTTGTAAAACTTTCCTAGACATCATCAATTACTAAATCCTCACTGGAGTGGCTTTCAGCCGCTTCTTTCCAAGGGCCTAATTGAGCTCGAAAATCCTAGGCTAACGTCTAATTTGATTTTAATTTAATTTGGCTTAGGATAAGTATGCAAGGTGGTGATTTTTGGGCTAAGGACAGGTAATGACTTCCTGACCTTATCTTTTTAATGGGTTTTGCCCTTAAATTATTTTATGCAAATGCTTAATACTAAATGCAGCAAATAATCAATAATTTTTTTTAAAGTTTATGCAATGTCATTTGGTTGTACTGATTAAATGAACAAGCAATTTTTTTTTAATTTATTATTATTATTTTAATTTTTTTATTTTTTTAAATTTTTATATAGCAATAACTTGAATGTAAACTAAACACAATCCTTATGCGTCAGTCAATCTCCGAATGCCCGTTGAATAAGCTCTAGAGATTACTCCGTGAGGAGTCCCAATAGAGGTATGATAACCTCGGAGGATTGCACCCTATCAATTACTAGCAAAAATAATAAAAAAAAATTGATTTAATTAATTAATTTTTTTAACTTTTTTTAAAATTTAAATTTCAAATTTTGAATCTCAGAATTCAACTTTTGAATTTAAATTTTTGAATTTTTGAATTTTGAAAAAAAATTTCAATTTTTTTTTGAATTTTAATTTTTTACTTTTTTAAAAAAAACTTTAAATTTCGAATTTCAAATTTCAGAATTTAATAACTACGAAATTATTAACTAAAAATAATCAAATAAGGAAAAATAAAAACTTACTACCGGAGTGCGTTCACTCCGGGCATCCAAAATTCAATTTGATCTTCGTGATCGTTCTTGTTTCTCGATTTGCCTCCCCGACAACGGCGCCAAAATTTTATTGTGCTGATTCCTGTTTACCTAAAAGTATGCTAAACAGATCGTTGTTAGAACCGACAAACAAAGTTTAATTTAATTTTACTCTTACCTTTTCTACTTGAGGAATAGTGGTTGTAAGAGGTCGATCCACAGGGAAGCGATTGGAGTTGCATAAAAATAAAAACGTTCACTCGGATTCAAAATCAATTTTTGAATAACAATAGAAAAACATTATGTCGGGGATGATGATAGATTCTCTAGTCTACCGGAGAATTATTTTTAATTAAAATTAACTAGAAGACATGTACTTAGATTTAAAGAGCATTTATATATTTAACTAATCAAAGAAAAGCTTTGGCATAAATTAAAATGGATGAAAACAAGAAGATTAAAGCGAACACAAATTGCATAGAGGAAGATTTAATGTATTGCATAAAAAAAATTACAGAAGTTGAAGAACGGAACTTAAAAATAACAAAAATTAAAAACAACAGAAATTAAAGCTTTAGTATAAATAAAACTCTTTATATTAAACTAAAACTAAAAACCCAAAAACAACATGTCTCAAAATAAAACTCTTACTAAAAAAAATACATTGCTCTCAATTAAACTAAAAAAATAAGAACAACATGATACTCAAAACAGAATCACTAATACACAAATTAAAAACATAACTTCTAAAAAAAAACAACTAAAACAATAAAAAAATAAAAAAAAACTAAAGAAATGTAATGCTCTGTTTTCAAATATGAAAACAGAGCACTACTCTTCCGCCCCTTTCTTGGACCAAACCCGCCAACCACCCTGTTCTTCTCTTGGACCAGCCGGCCACCACCTCCACCGAGCACCCCCTCCTCCTTGGACCCGCCGGCCACCACCACTCCGAGCTCCTTGTGGTCCAAAACCCACTGACCACCACCCCCACCGCCCCCTCTTCCCTCTGCTTCTCCTCCCCTTTTATAGATCGCCCGAACTTGCGTGGATGGCTTGATTATGGGCAGAAGGAGAGGGCGGACGCGGTAGAGGGGGAGGACAGCCGCTGAGTACGCCTCGAATCCGGACGGCTTGGATCACTGGAGCTCCGGGATCGATCGCGGAATGAAGGAGGCGCGGGCTGAGAGGAGGCGTTGATGAAGTGGAAGGAGGGAGGAGCTACGGGATGAGCTGGAGGAGCCTTCTCGGATGGCTGGGATGTTGATCACGGCTTGAACGCTGCTGGGATGTTGCGGGATCTTTGTTGGGACCACTGCTAGCATCACGGAAGAGGGGAAAACGTGGATCCACGGGAGAGGGCTGAGATGCTGGGAATCTGGAAGAGGGGCTGGACGCGGTGCGGGATCGCCGGATCACGGAAGAGGGGAACGCATGCGGAAGGTGGGGAGAATCACGGGCGGCTGAAGCGGCTTCTTGAATCGGCGCATATGGGAGAGATGAAGGCCTGCAGGATCGCCGGGAGGAATGCTTCACGGATGGAAGAAGATCCATCTTCTTCTTTGGCCCACGAACGGATGCGGGATCCGTGATGAACGCGGACGGGCGCTTGGGATCATTCCTTCTCCCCTGCACGGATGAAGCTGGAGATTTGAGGGAGATAGGCTCATATGGAATGAAACTGGGACGAGCGGAATGGAGCTTGGCTGCGTATAGGTCATGTGCCAGTTTCTGTAATGGATTTGGATTTTGGAAGAAGGTCTGGGACTTTCTTTGCCCTCCTGAGAGGGGAGCTGGGAGACACCAAGTTCCGTCCAATTAGTCATATAGATAAAAAATAGTGTGATATGAAATTTGGCTTGTAGACGGACGGACTTAGTTCGTCACGGGTCATCTATTCTGACTGGAGGTCAATTGCAAGTCTTCCAAGTCATGGGTCACCCGGCACCTCATAGTTATGATATGGTCAAATTAGATTTGCCCAAAATTCTTTCCCAAAAGCACAAAGAAATTGGACTTGATTCGGACCCGAACCCGACTCGGACCCGAACCCGACTCGGACCCGACTCGATCTTCAATCGGGTCGGATCTGGGAAGGGATCCTTCTGAAGTCAAATTTGTACTCAATGTGCATTTTATCTCTAATTTATGATAATCTATGTCAAACCCAAATATAATATTAATCTAGTGAATTTATTATTATTGGTTAGCAATAACACTAATTTTAGTGACATGTAGGTCGTACTTTTGTGCTCTCATCAGCAACCCTCTTCTTGGCCGGCTCCAGTTGCCTATAGAGCCGCCGGGACTCCTCCTGGCATTCTGAGACAATGAATACCAGGGTATCAACTTCATGGATGTGCTGCAAGAAAAGCAACAATAAGTAAAAATGAAGAAAATACCGACGACTAAGGGCAAAATGAAAAGGTGACTTACCCGAACAGTTTTACGGTAGGTCTGATCGACAATTTCCTCCAACGAGAGGGTTCTGAACTCGGCCCGGTCCGCCGGGAGCATTGCGCGGCGGAATACTTCACGCGGAACATCACCATCTCGAAAGGCTGGGCTACCCTCGCGTATCGAGGATTCCGGCTCGGCCGACGCCCTCCCTTCGGCCCCCGAAGAACTTGGCCCCCCCGAGGTCGTGGCGGCGGGGCAGGATGCGCTCGGGACCCCGGGGCCCCTGCTTGGCTCTAGCCCTGAGCGCCGCAGACGGATAACTGGCCGGCCCGCCTGCTGGAGAATGGGAGCGGGGCAGGTCGGAGAAGCCGAGCCCGACGCTCCCCCGGAACCCGAGCTCGTGCGCTCGGTAACTGGAGCTCTCCCTCGGGAAGACCCCGAAGCTCCGATCCCCGAGTCCCTCGCCTCAGCAGGGGCAGAAGTAGTAGCCAGCTTAGCCTTCTTTCGGGGCTTGGGGAGAGCCCCGCCGGTCTCGGCCGCCCTCCTCTTCAGTCGGACGAAGAGAGATGCATTGCTGGTCGGCATATGGGGAATGTTTGAAACAGAGGGGAAGAAATTTTTCTAAGTATCGGACCAACATCAAAAGAACAAAGGAAGGAAACAAATAAGGCAAAGAACTGAAAAATGAAGGAGCAGTACAACTGCCCTTACCCTCAGGGCGTGCCGAGCTCAGGCCGACGTTCACCAGAGCTTCCTCGGTCAGAAACTCGGTCAGAAGGATGTCCCTCCCGAGACCTCGCAGAGCATCAAAAGCCCTCTGCTCGTCCACCGAAAGACCACTAAGCCTATTCAGGGCCTTCAGCCCGGGATGCCCCCACCTCGGATTGAACCCCCACGAGAGCTCGAAAGAAAGAAAGAAAAATCTTCCCTTCCACTCATGAATCGAGGAAGGGGCACCTCGGAAGAGCGACATACCGCTCCTCCAGGCAAAATACAACCACTCTATGTCTGTCGGGTTCGTTTTTAACATGAAACACCGGTGGAAGACGCTCATCGAGGTCGGGATTGTTAGATGTATGCCCTAGAAGCCAATTTGGCTGACACATTGTTGATTCTAGGGACATAATTTTGTACTTGACTGTTTATTATTGAATAAATAAAAGGCATCTTTTCATTCATATTATTTATGTGTCTATGAATCGTCCAAGGAATTAATAAGATGATGATACATATTCTCAAGAGTTGAGAATTTGAGCCATGTATCATTGGTGATTAATTTCTAAATGCTCCTGATCAATGGATCATCACGAGGACGGTGATCGATCCGATCAGTGCACAGATCACTTTCCTTCTGGATGGATGAGACTTGAGTCCACAGTGTAGGGACACTGAAGTGATAGTGCAGGTGCTTGTTAGAGAACAAGGGTACTGAGCGTGACCAAGACAAGAAGTCACTTGGATGTCTATCCACTCGTCAGTGACTTGCTTGATGTTGCAGTAGTGTGACTGGTCCTTTGACCTGCGGTGCTTCGGCTACTCACAGTGAGGTTATTGTAGTTTGACTGCACACATATATGGTCTCTAGCCATATGGGTCCATGCAGTGTAGATTGGCTGCAGTAAGTTCACTGTAGGAGTAGGGTATGCACCTATAAGGAATCTATCGACCTTGATAGAAGAGGAGTGATCCTATGTGATTTGTTAGACTGAGTTCTAAGACCTTGGCCAGGGCAGTAATATAAAGTGGAGAAAGAGTTTTCCACTATCGAACTCGAGTCGAATAAATCTTGACATATGACAGACGATGGGGTTTGACGAGTTGTCCATGACCTCCGTCCTGTAGGGATCCACGATAGTAGGACTGTATCACACGTTAACTGCACCTAGAGGTTCATCATTCCATTCTGCTGGGTAGCCACTACATGCTGCTAGGTGTCACTGGTGGATGGTGGGACTCATAGGGATTATCTTGATGATCGATAAACCCTAATGAGTTGAGTTGGAATCGTTCCAACCCATTGAAAGGAGTTTTCAATGATATAGTGATAGAGATCACAATATATCTCACTACCAGTTAGAATAGAACCTATGGGGTCACACACACTAGAAGTATTGACCGATCCGATGGTTGAAATCGTGATTAGGAATCACAAGTAATCAATTTGATTGATAAGAAGTTGAAGAAGGAAAGGGAATTAATTAATTGGACTTGAAACAAGAGTCCTACTTCGAGTAGGATACCTAGAGTCCTAATTGGATTAGGACTGGAAATCTTAGTTGGAGTAGGACTGGGATTCCTACTTGGAATAGGATTCCTCAATCCTAATGAGATTAGGAGTTTTGAATCAAAATTGGATTCCTACTTGGAGTAGGATTCCTAGAGTCCTAATCGGATTGGGACTTTGGATTCAAATTAGAGTCCTAATTGGATTAGGACTAAAATTAAACAAATCCTAATTGGATTAGGATTCCTTAAGTCTAAATTAATTAATAATCTAATGAATCAACATGACTCCTAATTGGATTAGGATTGAAGAGTTCAATTGAGTCATGATTCATTCAAGTCCTAATTGGATTAGGACTAGCATAGATTGAACCCAATTTTGGCTAATCCTAATTGGATTGGGATTAAACCATGAGAGAGGCACCTAATCCTCTTTGGAAGAGGATTAGGTTAACCAAGTAAGAGGGGCATCAGCCCCTCTCCACATGGCTAGGGCGACATGAAGAGAGGGGGCCGGCGCCCCCTCTTTGGCAAATTGTCTTGGAGCTCCTAATTGTTAGGAGCTCCACTCCTTATAAAAGGAGGACTAGGGCCGGCCCCAAGGAAGAAGAGCTCTCCCTTTCCTTGCAGCCGTGGCCACCCTCTCCCTCTCCTCCCTTGGTTCAGCCGCCAGCAAAGGGAAAAGAAGAAGGAGGCGTCTCCCTCCTCTTGGTCTTCTTCCTTGGCTTCAGCGCGCGTGAAGAGAAGAAGGCTGCGAAGGGATTTGATCTTCTTCCTCTTCTTCATCCTTCTTCTTCCTCCTCTCAAGCACTTTCAAGAGTTGAAAGAAAGAGAGGAGATCAGCCATCAAAGGAAGTCTCTGCAAGGGAGCTAGCACCCCGGGGAGACAAGGAAGCATTGATCGGTCCTCTACTTCGTGTGGATACCCGTAGAGGCCGGACGTTTGAACGGCTTCAAGCGAACCCTCTTCCAAAAACCACGAATTCAGATTTGCGGTGATCATCTACCCACGCAAGGTGAAGATTTGATCTTCCTATTAGTTTTAAAAGTTTTAATTCTTACCTAATTACGAAAGGTCTCGAAACAACGTTCATGCGATGAACGTCGAACCCGTGCATGCCGATTCCGCTGCCATCTGAAAATTTTTGAAATATCAGCGGCATGGGCGGGTTACCAACAGTGGTATCAGAGCCTAGGCTTCGTAGATTAAGGTAAGAATTAAATATCTAAAGGCTTATTAGATCTGAAAATTGAATGATCATGCATGCTGAAAAATTCTGCATGCAGATTTTTCAGGGGTGCTGATTTTTTACATGCTGATTTTTATGTGATAAAAAGATGATTCTAATTGCATTGTTAATGGGATTACAAAGTTTAGAATCATGATTAGCATGATCAGCGACCTATGTCATGATATAATCAGTTAGTTTTCAGATCTGAAAATTATAATTGTTGCATACGGTGATGATCATAGGATTCAAACCCTTTTGGTATCAAATGTAATGACCTGCGATGTGATCTGCGATGTCATGTAATTTTTTCAGATGCTTGCATGCATCTTATTTGATGTTTTGAGAGGCCTGCGTGCCTTCTAAAAGGAGATGTAATTTATTTTTATTTTTATTTTACATCTGGTTGTATTTCTGTGATGTGATGTACATCAACGATCAAGTTGAAGCAAATGCATGAGATGAAAGGTGATCCAAGCGGTTGATGGCGATGGGATCAAGGGTTGATCAAGGATCGAATCAAGGAGGCTTGGAACCAATTCAAGAGTTGAAGACCACTTGATCGATTGATGTGCATGTGCTTGTAATACGACCTAATTAGAATCCATGATCATCACCTATTTAAAGTTTAACTTTAATTTGATGCTGCGATTATAACTGCCTGTGATGTACCGTTTGCATGTGATGTGAATGCGAGTCGGGTAGATAGGTTTACATGTGATGTAGCAAACCCAATTGAGACCTAAAACAAAACCTCCTCAATCAAGTCGAGAGTGAACCGACATGAGCAAGTCATATTAGATTAATTGATCTAATTGGTGTCTAGGAAAGCATGAAAGGTGGTTACTTAATTAGGACCTTACTCTCTGAGTAAGGGGAGCCTCCCACCTGCTTACCTGGCCAATTGTTCGATTACCTCTTATGAAGGGCTCAAGTTGCAAACACTAAGACCTGATTAACCAATATTAAGTCAATAGGTCTTCCACTGTAGTAGAGTTGCTAAGGCCTTTCTGATGTTGATTTGTCTCGGCTGGACACAGTGGTCAAGTTGCATCGGGGGACTGGACCTCTCTATAGACATGAGATGTTGTAGGATAAAGGTGGGGTTGGGCACCAATAACTGTTAGGTGAGGACCCAATGACGACTTTATTCCTACGGTTATACGGTGGGTCTGACTTAACTAAGAAATGGGACCAATAACTGTTAGGTGAGGTTTTCATGGCTTAGAGACCAAGTTACACTGCAACATGCTTGAGAAGCATTGTACAAGAGTTGTACATTCATCAATCTATGTGTCACCAATAACTGTTAGGTGAGGTGGCATGTAAATTGGTGGGACCGCAGTACCCACTAGAAACCCTAGTCATGTGGGATTTCCGTTTCCCTACTAGGGAAGTGTGAGGGATTCGAGAAAATAGTGGGAGTTACATTTGTTCTAAAAGACCTTAGAACAGATTAGGATCAAGTACAAAAGTCTAACTAGAATCTTTACTCTCTGCAGATACAATGTCGGCTTCAAACCCTTTGACCCGTATTCTTGAGACCAACCGACTGACCGGAACCAATTACAAAGACTGGCTTAGAAATCTCAAAATAGTTTTGGACTGTGAGAAGATAGGCTACATACTCGATTCAGATATCCCCACACTACCAGCACGTCCTACTGATGTTCAGCGTGAAATGCATAAAAAGTGGTTGGATGATGACATTAGAGTAAAATGCTATATGATGGCATCCATGTCTAATGAACTCCAATGCCAGCATGAAAATATAAAGACTGCTAGGGACATACTGGCACACCTGCAAGAGTTGTATGGTGAGCAGAGTCGCACAGCTCATTTTGAAGTGTCCAAGAGGCTCTTCAAAGCGAAGATGCGCGAGGGGCAGTCTGTCCATGATCACGGTCTGACCATGATCAAGGACCTAGAGGAACTTGAGAAGCTCGGTATGGACATGCACAAGGAATTACAAGTGGATTTGATCCTACAGTCACTTCCTGATTCATTTGGTCAGTTTATAGTAAACTACCACATGAATAAGATTGAATGCACTAAGACTGAACTAATCAACATGTTGGTAACTGCTGAGGGAGCCTTGAAAGGTTCAAGGGGCAATGTCCTTGCTGCTGAGTTGACTTCTGGTTCCAAGAGAAAGTCTACTTGGAAGAAAAAGAAGCCTGCTAAGAAGCAGAAGAAAGACAAGAAGCCAAAGAAGGAAGTTCAAAAGAAAAAGGCTAACGACAAAGGAAAATGTTTCCACTGCAATGTCGAAGGCCACTGGAAGAGAAACTGTCCTTCATACCTCGAGAGCCTGAAGAACAAGAAAGGTGACACACCTTCAGAAGGTATAGACTTGCTCATAATTGAAACTAATCTAACGGTTTCTTCTACTTCTAGTTGGGTTATAGATTCTGGTGTTGGGGTATGTGGAGACCTTTGGTGATGAAGAGAATTGAAGGAAAATCAATTCTGCATAGTTTTCTGTCTGGCGGACTGTCGGAGTCGACTCGAGCTTCAGTCGAGTCGACTCGGGAACAGTCGAGTCGACTCGAGGTCAGTCGAGTCGACTCGAGGTCTGTCGAGTCGACCCGAGAGGAGAAAGCCGCAAAAACCATGTTTCTGTCTGGACTGTCAGAGTCGACTCGAACTACAGTCGAGTCGACTCGGAGCATCATCGAGTCGACTCGAGATACAGTGGAGTCGACTCGAGATCGTGCCAGTTAAACTGGAAGTTGTTCAGACGTGCCAGAGTCGACTCGGACTTCAGCCGAGTCGACTCGGACTCGCGAAAAATCGTACGGACGATTTTCTTTTGGTGTTTTTGGTGGCGTTTCGACGGCTATGATCATCTGAAGGTCTTGAGACTATATATAGGACTCATGAGAGCCCTAGGGTAAGGTAATTGGCCGTATATTTGAGAGAGACTCTTGTTTGTGAGGCTAGGGTTCTAGAGAAGAAGAGGATTGGGATCCTACTTCTTGTGCAAAGGGAATTCTGTGTGAATCTCTTGTAGATCGATCGCTTGTGATCGTTCGGGTGTGTGCTATCTCTGTAATCAGTTCATCCTTATTGAGATTTGGAGCGGTGGAGGACGTAGGCTATTTGTAGCCGAACCTCGTTACATTTTGTGTTTGCTTTGCTATTTTCTTCCTTCTTCTTCCTTTGATCTTTGATAATCCGTTGCGGTGCTCAAGTGTTTTATCCTACTGATACCACGGGGTAATCTTTTGCCCTTCGTAGGCGGAGCGAAGAGGTGATCCTTGAGTCCGGAGTCGAGGGAGCGAGAGAGTGCTTATCCGTTTGTATCTCTCTTGCTTGTCCGACGTCGGTGGCGGCGCTGGTGTGAGTGGGTTCCAGTGCGGGGCGCCGATAACAATTGGTATCAGAGCTATTGGTTATTCTGCAATGGCGGATGAAGGGAAGTTGCGAATTGAGAAGTTCAATGGCACGAACTTCGGGTTTTGGAAGATGCAAATAGAAGATTACCTTTACCAGAAGGATCTCTATTTACCTCTTGGAGGTAGAGCAAAGAAACCAGAGAAGATGTCCGATGAAGACTGGGAGGTCCTCGATCGGAAGACGCTCGGCACCATCAGATTGTCACTTGCATCCCAAGTGGCATTCAACATCAAAAACGAGAAGACGACGATGGAGTTGATGGCAACATTGTCGCGGATGTACGAGAAACCCTCAGCATCAAACAAGGTATTTCTCATGAAGAGGTTGTTTAATCTTCGTATGAAAAATGGCGGCAGCATAGCAGAATACCTCAACGAGTTCAATGGACTCACGGCCCAGTTGGAATCAGTGGAGATTAGTTTTGACGATGAGATTCGGGCATTGCTAATCCTCTCCGGATTGCCTGATAGCTGGGAGGGCCTGGTGATGGCGGTGAGCAACTCTTCGGCAACGGGGAAGTTGATTTTTGATGACGTTGTGGGAGTGCTTCTGAGTGAAGAAGCAAGAAGGAAATCTTCTGGAGCTACGGAGTCGTCTGGAAGTGCACTAAACACCTCTGACCGGGGAAGACAAAAGAAGGACGGTCGATTTCGAAGCGACTCGAAGTCGAGATCCAGCAGGTCTCGAGCACCTCAGAACAAGGGAGCGAAGTGCTGGAACTGCGGGAAGACGGGGCACTTTAGGAGGGATTGCAAATCTCCTAAAGGGAAGCAAGGCGACCACACCGAAGGAGTCAGCAAGGATCTGGCAAATCTTGCTGAAGACGGTGATATGGATGCCCTCGTTCTATCTTTGTCTACCTGTGACGAGTCTTGGGTGATAGACTCGGGCGCGTCTTTCCATGCTACATCCCAACGGAAGCTTCTTGAAGGATATGAGAAGGGAGACTTTGGCAAAGTCTACCTAGGGGATGGAGAGCCTTGCACCATACAAGGAAGGGGAAGCGCGGAAGTGAAGTTGGTTTCTGGATCTTCACTTGAGCTTGAGGACGTACGGCACGTACCTCAACTGCAGAGGAATCTGATTTCTGTTGGACAGTTGGCGAGCCAGGGGTACAAGGCTACTTTCACAGCTGATCAGTGGAAGATATCCAGAGGTTCGTTGACGGTGGCTAGTGGCAAGAAGGTTGGGACACTTTATGTCACCAACGGCACGGAGAACTCTATTGGAGTTGTTGCAGCAGATGTGGACACCAAGTTATGGCATTGTAGACTTGGGCACATGAGTTATCAGGGACTGGAGGTGATGCACCAGTTGGAAAAGCTGCAGGGTCTCAGGAGTGTTGAGATGGACTTCTGTGAGGATTGTGTTCTCGGAAAGCAGAAGCGTGTTTCATTCAACAAAGAAGGTAAACCTCGGAAGCAAGAAAAGCTAGATCTCGTGCACACGGACGTGTGGGGGCCTGCACCAGTTTCTTCCATTGGTGGATCTCAGTACTATGTTACTTTTATTGATGATGCTACCAGGAAGCTTTGGGTGTTCTTCTTGAAGCACAAGTCAGAGGTATTTGGGGTCTTCAGGAGATGGCAGGTGATGGTAGAACTCGAGACAGGAAAGAGGTTGAAATGCCTGAGATCGGACAACGGTGGTGAGTATTGTAGCAGGGAGTTTGAGGACTACTGTGCAGATGCTGGGATCGTCAGGCAAAGGACAGTTCCAGGAACACCACAACAAAATGGAGTTGCTGAAAGGATGAACAGAACAATTAATGAGCGTGCCAGGAGTATGAGGATACATGCTGGATTGCCACAGCAGTTTTGGGCGGAAGCAGTTAACACTGCTGCCTACTTGATCAACAGAGGGCCATCAAAGAAACTTGAATTTGGGATTCCTGAGGAAGCATGGACAGCGAAGAAGATTGATTTGGCGCACTTACGAGTATTCGGTTGTACCAGTTATGTCCATGTTGATTCCAGTCAAAGAAGCAAACTAGACGCCAAATCAAAGAAGTGTATTTTCGTTGGATACGGAGGTCAACAGTTTGGGTACCGGCTTTGGGATCCCGAACACAAGAAGATCATTCGTAGTAATGATGTGGTATTCAATGAGAAAATGCAGCAGAGCACTGAATCAGAAACAAAACCTGTTGAGCCGTGTTTTGTGGATCCTGAAGAGGAGTCTACAAATTCTGGTCAGAAGACTCAGTCAGAGCAAGAACCTGAAGCATTGGCACCCCCTCCACAACTAAGAAGGTCCACTCGTAGTACTCATGGGAAGCCTCCTCAAAGGTATGATGGGACTCTTAGTTATTTGCTGCTCACAGATAATGGCGAACCTGAATGCTTCACGGAGGCATTGGAGGTTGATACCAGGAAGGAGTGGGAGTTGGCCATGGATGATGAGATGAAGTCATTGGAGCAGAATCAAACGTGGGATTTGGTGGATCTGCCCAAGGGGAAGAAAGCACTGTCAAACAAATGGGTTTACAGGCTGAAGGAAGAGCAAGGCGGGAAGAAGCGATACAAGGCCAGGCTGGTTGTAAAAGGATTTCAGCAGAGAGCAGGTATCGACTTCACAGAGATCTTTTCTCCTGTAGTCAAGATGAGTACTATTCGAGCGGTGCTGAGCATGGTGGCAGTAGAGGATCTTCATTTAGAGCAGCTTGATGTGAAGACGGCCTTTCTCCACGGAGATCTCGATGAGGAGATATATATGCAGCAGCCGGAGGGATACATTGCAGCTGGCACGGGTGACTTAGTCTGCAAACTAAAGAAAAGCCTCTATGGTTTGAAACAGGCACCCAGACAATGGTATCTCAAGTTCGATAGTTACATGCTTGAGATAGGATACAGGAGATGTCAGGAGGATCACTGTTGCTACTTCCGGGACTTCGGTACATCTTACATTATCTTGCTATTGTATGTTGATGACATGTTAGTTGCAGGAGCTAGCATGCATGAGATTGCAAAATTGAAGCTGAAGCTGTCAAGAAAATTTGCAATGAAGGATCTAGGAGCAGCAAAACAGATCCTTGGGATGCGGATCAGTAGAGATAGGTCTAAACATATCCTCAGACTATCTCAGGCGGAGTACATCAGCCGAGTACTCAGGAGATTCTGCATGGAGGGTGCCAAACCTGTTGGCACACCGCTGGGTGCCCATTTTAAGCTCTCAAAAGGGCAAAGTCCGAAGACGCGGGTGGAGGAGCTCAATATGTCAAAAATCCCGTATGCATCGGCAGTGGGGAGCTTGATGTACGCTATGGTGTGTACGAGACCAGACATTGCTCAAGCAGTGGGAGTTGTGAGTCGCTTCATGAGCTGCCCAGGCTTGGAGCATTGGCGCGCAGTCAAATGGATACTGAGGTATCTGAAAGGCACTGAGCACATGTCATTGTGCTATGGAGGTTCTGAGATCCGGTTACAGGGCTATGTGGACTCAGACATGGCAGGGGACTTGGACGGCAGGAGAAGCACGACAGGGTACTTGTTCACCTTGGGCAGTGGAGCCGTCAGTTGGATTTCCAGGTTGCAACCAGTTGTTGCATTGTCGACTACGGAGGCGGAGTATGTGGCAGCCACAGAGGCGTGCAAGGAACTAATATGGCTTCAAGTCTTGATGAAGGAGCTTGGGAAGGAACAGAAGGATTGCATGTTATATTCAGATAGTCAAAGTGCAATTCATCTGGCAAAGAATTCAGCTTTCCATTCAAGGACGAAGCATATTGACATACGGTACCACTTCGTGAGGTCATTGCTCGAGCAGGGACTCGTCAAGTTGGAGAAGATTCATACAAGTCAGAATCCTGCAGATATGTTGACGAAGGTCGTCACGGTGGAGAAGCTGAGGAGTTGTTCAGCTTCTGCTGGTCTTCATGCTTGAAGACGTTGAGGAGGCATCGTACCTATTTCACTAGGATGATTTAGTTTCAGTGGGAGCACAGAGGAGAGCCAAGTAACAAGAGGATATACCCAAGGTCTCCAAGTGGGAGATTGTTGGGGTATGTGGAGACCTTTGGTGATGAAGAGAATTGAAGGAAAATCAATTCTGCATAGTTTTCTGTCTGGCGGACTGTTGGAGTCGACTCGAGCTTCAGTCGAGTCGACTCGGGAACAGTCGAGTCGACTCGAGGTCTGTCGAGTCGACCCGAGAGGAGAAAGCCGCAAAAACCATGTTTCTGTCTGGACTGTCAGAGTCGACTCGAACTACAGTCGAGTCGACTCGGAGCATCGTCGAGTCGACTCGAGATACAGTGGAGTCGACTCGAGATCGTGCCAGTTAAACTGGAAGTTGTTCAGACGTGCCAGAGTCGACTCGGACTTCAGCCGAGTCGACTCGGGCTCGCGAAAAATCGTACGGACGATTTTCTTTTGGTGTTTTTGGTGGCGTTTCGACGGCTATGATCATCTGAAGGTCTTGAGACTATATATAGGACTCATGAGAGCCCTAGGGTAAGGTAATTGGCCGTATATTTGAGAGAGACTCTTGTTTGTGAGGCTAGGGTTCTAGAGAAGAAGAGGAT
This sequence comes from Phoenix dactylifera, assembly GCF_009389715.1. Taxonomy (NCBI): domain Eukaryota; kingdom Viridiplantae; phylum Streptophyta; class Magnoliopsida; order Arecales; family Arecaceae; genus Phoenix; species Phoenix dactylifera. The sequence goes on along the minus strand of NW_024067785.1, from coordinate 321,012 downwards.
TGGGATCCTACTTCTTGTGCAAAGGGAATTCTGTGTGAATCTCTTGTAGATCGATCGCTTGTGATCGTTCGGGTGTGTGCTATCTCTGTAATCAGTTCATCCTTATTGAGATTTGGAGCGGTGGAGGACGTAGGCTATTTGTAGCCGAACCTCGTTACATTTTGTGTTTGCTTTGCTATTTTCTTCCTTCTTCTTCCTTTGATCTTTGATAATCCGTTGCGGTGCTCAAGTGTTTTATCCTACTGATACCACGGGGAATCTTTTGCCCTTCGTAGGCGGAGCGAAGAGGTGATCCTTGAGTCCGGAGTCGAGGGAGCGAGAGAGTGCTTATCCGTTTGTATCTCTCTTGCTTGTCTGACGTCGGTGGCGGCGCTGGTGTGAGTGGGTTCCGGTGCGGGGCGCCGACAACATCTGGTTCTAGTGCTCATCTGTGCACTACCATGCAGGGTCTAAAGGAAAGTAGAAGACTGGCGGAAGGTGCGGTAACCCTTCGGGTTGGCAACGGGGCAAAAGTTGCTGCTGTGGCTGTGGGCACCTACCATCTGCGACTACCGTCTGGATTTAGTTTAATACTTAGAGACTGCTATTATGTACCTGTTGCTAGCAGAAATTTGATTTCTGTTTCATGTCTAGCACAGGAAGGTCATGTTTTTACTTTTGAAAAAGACTGCTATTCTATTTATTTCAGAAATAAAATAGTTGCACGTGGTTTCATGATTGACAGTCTCTATCATTTACATATGGATGTATCTGTGAATGTTACCGAGCAAGATGTGAGTGCCAAAGGATCCAAAAGATCCAGAGATGAGATAAACCAAAGATATTTGTGGCACCTCAGACTTGGCCATATTGGAGAGGATAGGATGAACAAAATGGATAAAGATGGGATTCTCGGCTCATTGACTTCCGAGTCATATCCAGTTTGCGAGTCCTGTCTTCAAGAAAAAATGGCTAGACTGCCCTTTGTAGGACATGGGGAGAGGACCACTGAAATACTTACCCTAATACATACAGATGTATGTGGCCCATTCGATGTGCTAGCCAGGGGACGTTATTCTTACTTCATTACCTTTACCGATGATTATTCACGGTATGGGTATGTGTATCTTATGAGACACAAGTCTGAGTCTTTTGAAAAGTTCAAAGAGTTCAAGAATGAAGTAGAAAAACAAACTGGAAAACCACTTAAGGCTCTTCGATCAGATCGAGGAGGAGAATACCTTAGTAGAGAATTCCGGGACTATCTCAAAGAAAACGGCATAGTCTCACAATGGACACCTCCGGGTACACCTCAACTCAACGGGGTGTCAGAGAGGAGGAATCGGACCCTATTGGATATGGTCAGGTCCATGATGAGCTTCACTGATTTACCTATGTTCCTTTGGGGAGATGCCTTACTCACAGCGATTTATTTATTGAATAGAGTTCCCTCTAAATCCGTTCCTACCACACCGTATGAGATATGGCATGGTAAGAAACCAAGTCTGAATCATCTCAAGATTTGGGGATGTCCGGCCCACGTCAAGCGACTACAGGCGGACAAGTTAGAGGCTAGGACCATAAGTGCTCGTTTTATAGGATATCTTAAAGAGTCATTAGGATACAATTTCTACATCTCAGAGGATCACAATGTGTTTGTGAGCCGTCATGCCATCTTCTTGGAAAATTAGTTTATCCTTGATAGAGGCAGTGGGAGGAAAATTGAGCTTGAAGAGAAAGTCTCTGAAAAGCAACGAGTCATGGATCCTATAGAACCCATTCATAAAGAGCCAGTACACGATGTCCCTCGACCACCTCGTAGATCTAGTAGGGTCTCCCATCCTCCCGATAGATACTTAGGTATACTAGAAGAGGATACCGAGGAAATGTTCCTAGTGGGAGATAGGGATCACATACAGGATCTCAAAACCTACAACGAGGCGATATCTGATATCGATTCCGAGAAATGGCTGGAAGCTATGAAGTCGGAGATAGACTCCATGCATTCCAACCAAGTCTGGACCTTAGTAGACCCACCAGAAGGTATTGTACTTATTGGATGCAAATGGATCTACAAAAGGAAGATAGGTTCGGATGGAGAGGTAGAGACCTATAAGGCAAGGCTTGTGGCGAAAGGGTATAGTCAGCGCGAAGGCATTGACTATCAGGAGACCTTTTCACCTGTAGCCATGCTAAAATCCATCCGAACATTGCTTGCCATTGCAGCATTTCATGATTATGAAATCTGGCAGATGGATGTGAAAACTGCTTTTCTGAATGGATATCTTGATGAAGATATCTATATGGAACAGCCTTTGGGTTTCACTTCCAGTGATGGAGATCACAAGGTCTGCAAGCTGCAAAGGTCCATCTATGGACTAAAGCAAGCATCTCGGAGTTGGAACACTCGTTTCGATGACGCAATCAAAACGTTTGATTTCATCAAAAACGAAGAGGAACCGTGTGTTTTCAAAAAGGTTAGTGGGAGTGCTGTCGTTTTTCTCGTACTGTACGTAGATGACATTCTCCTGATTGGGAATGATATTCCCATGCTAACCTCGGTCAAGGTCTGGTTGTCAAAAAGAATTCTCCATGAAAGACCTTGGGGAAGCATCCTATATTTTGGGAATAAAGGTCTATAGAGATAGATCTAAAAGGATGCTTGCCTTTCACAGAAGATGTACATAGAGGAGGTGCTGAAGAGGTTCAGCATGGAAAACTCCAAGAGGGGTCTCTTACCCCTAAGACATGGAATTCATCTCTCCAAGAAGATGTGCCCCAACACATCTGAAGAGATTCAACACATGAGCAAGATTCCCTATGCATCGGCAATAGGAAGCCTCATGTATGCCATGCTGTGTGCACAACCTGATATAGCTCTTGCTGTGAGTGTCACAAGCAGATATCAGTCGGATCCAGGCAAGAAGCACTGGATAGTTGTGAAGAACAGTCTTAAGTACTTGAGAAGAACTAAGGACATGTTCTTGGTCTTTGGGAGAAGATCAGAGTTGAAGGTAGAAGGATGCACACATATTGATGATAGAAAGTCTACATCAGAATATGTGCAATTGTGGTTCAGTAAATTGGAAGAGTTCCAAACAACCGATCATTATAGATTCTACCTTAGAAGCTGAATGTTAAGCCGTATCTAAGGGTGCAGTGGAAACCTTCTGATTAAAAGTTAATTGCAGAGTTAGGTGTAATGTCATTAGATGCCATAACACTTTACTGCGATAACATTGGCACCATAGCACTAGCTATGGAGCCATGGTCTCATCAGAAGTTCAAGCACATAGAGCGGCGCTTCCATTTCATACGCGACTATGATGTAGAGGTGCAGAGAGTAGACTCCGCGGATAACGTGGCAGACCCGTTCACTAAGCAGCTGAGTCAGCAAAAGACTGAAGCCCACCTTGAGAAGATGGGCCTAAGATATATGACCAATTGGCTTTAGTGCAAGTGGGAGATTGTTAGATGTATGCCCTAGAAGCCAATTTGGCTGACACATTGTTGATTCTAGGGACATAATTTTGTACTTGACTGTTTATTATTGAATAAATAAAAAGCATCTTTTCATTCATATTATTTATGTGTCTATGAATCGTCCAAGGAATTAATAAGATGATGATACATATTCTCAAGAGTTGAGAATTTGAGCCATGTATCATTGGTGATTAATTTCTAAATGCTCCTGATCAATGGATCATCACGAGGACGGTGATCGATCCGATCAGTGCACAGATCACTTTCCTTCTGGATGGATGAGACTTGAGTCCACAGTGTAGGGACACTGAAGTGATAGTGCAGGTGCTTGTTAGAGAACAAGGGTACTGAGCGTGACCAAGACAAGAAGTCACTTGGATGTCTATCCACTCGTCAGTGACTTGCTTGATGTTGCAGTAGTGTGACTGGTCCTTTGACCTGCGGTGCTTCGGCTACTCACAGTGAGGTTATTGTAGTTTGACTGCACACATACATGGTCTCTAGCCATATGGGTCCATGCAGTGTAGATTGGCTGCAGTAAGTTCACTGTAGGAGTAGGGTATGCACCTATAAGGAATCTATCGACCTTGATAGAAGAGGAGTGATCCTATGTGATTTGTTAGACTGAGTTCTAAGACCTTGGCCAGGGCAGTAATATAAAGTGGAGAAAGAGTTTTCCACTATCGAACTCGAGTCGAATAAATCTTGACATATGACAGACGATGGGGTTTGACGAGTTGTCCATGACCTCCGTCCTGTAGGGATCCACGATAGTAGGACTGTATCACACATTAACTGCACCTAGAGGTTCATCATTCCATTCTGCTGGGTAGCCACTACATGCTGCTAGGTGTCACTGGTGGATGGTGGGACTCATAGGGATTATCTTGATGATCGATAAACCCTAATGAGTTGAGTTGGAATCGTTCCAACCCATTGAAAGGAGTTTTCAATGATATAGTGATAGAGATCACAATATATCTCACTACCAGTCAGAATAGAACCTATGGGGTCACACACACTAGAAGTATTGACCGATCCGATGGTTGAAATCGTGATTAGGAATCACAAGTAATCAATTTGATTGATAAGAAGTTGAAGAAGGAAAGGGAATTAATTAATTGGACTTGAAACAAGAGTCCTACTTCGAGTAGGATACCTAGAGTCCTAATTGGATTAGGACTGAGAATCCTAGTTGGAGTAGGACTGGGATTCCTACTTGAAATAGGATTCCTCAATCCTAATGAGATTAGGAGTTTTGAATCAAAATTGGATTCCTACTTGGAGTAGGATTCCTAGAGTCCTAATCGGATTGGGACTTTGGATTCAAATTAGAGTCCTAATTGGATTAGGACTAAAATTAAATAAATCCTAATTGGATTAGGATTCCTTAAGTCTAAATTAATTAATAATCTAATGAATCAACATGACTCCTAATTGGATTAGGATTGAAGAGTTCAATTGAGTCATGATTCATTCAAGTCCTAATTGGATTAGGACTAGCATAGATTGAACCCAATTTTGGCTAATCCTAATTGGATTGGGATTAAACCATGAGAGAGGCACCTAATCCTCTTTGGAAGAGGATTAGGTTAACCAAGTAAGAGGGGCATCAGCCCCTCTCCACATGGCTAGGGCGACATGAAGAGAGGGGGCCGGCGCCCCCTCTTTGGCAAATTGTCTTGGAGCTCCTAATTGTTAGGAGCTCCACTCCTTATAAAAGGAGGACTAGGGCCGGCCCCAAGGAAGAAGAGCTCTCCCTTTCCTTGCAGCCGTGGCCACCCTCTCCCTCTCCTCCCTTGGTTCAGCCGCCAGCAAAGGGAAAAGAAGAAGGAGGCGTCTCCCTCCTCTTGGTCTTCTTCCTTGGCTTCAGCGCGCGTGAAGAGAAGAAGGCTGCGAAGGGATTTGATCTTCTTCCTCTTCTTCATCCTTCTTCTTCCTCCTCTCAAGCACTTTCAAGAGTTGAAAGAAAGAGAGGAGATCAGCCATCAAAGGAAGTCTCTGCAAGGGAGCTAGCACCCCGGGGAGACAAAGAAGCATGGATCGGTCCTCTACTTCGTGTGGATACCCGTAGAGGCCGGACGTTTGAACGGCTTCAAGCGAACCCTCTTCCAAAAACCACGAATTCAGATTTGCGGTGATCATCTACCCGCGCAAGGTGAAGATTTGATCTTCCTATTAGTTTTAAAAGTTTTAATTCTTACCTAATTACGAAAGGTCTCGAAACAACGTTCATGCGATGAACGTCGAACCCGTGCATGCCGATTCCGCTGCCATCTGAAAATTTTTGAAATATCAGCGGCATGGGCGGGTTACCAACAGGGATCCCATGCGCAAGGCAGAGGGACGCGAATCCGATGTTCGTCCGATTCCTGTTTACCTAAAAATATGCTAAATAGATCGTTGTTAGAACCGACAAACAAAGTTTAAATTAATTTTTACTCTTACCTGTTCTACTCGAAGAATAGTGATCGTAAGAGGTCGATCCACAAGGAGGCGATTGGAGTTGCATAAAAATTAAAACGTTAACTCGGATTCGAAATCGTTTTTGAATGGTAGATGAAAAAACATTATTTTGAGGATGTAAAATGATTCTCTAGTCTACCAGATAAGGTTTTCCATTTGAAAATAACGAAAAGACAAATACTTCGAATAGAAGAGCATTTATAAATTTAATAAAATATTTAACTATTCAAAGGAAAACTTTGGCATGGATAAAAACAGTGCTTAGGAAGATTGAAGCCCGGAACATAAACTGCATGAAAGAAAATTTCATATATTGCAACTAAAACAAGAATTCTTGGATGCATAAAATAAACTGCAGAAATTAAACTGAAACTTAAAACATAGATTGCATAAAAGATAAATGTATGGATTGCATGAAAGGGCAATTACAAAAATAAAATGAAGATTGGAAGTCTAATGCTTCCTCCTTTTACAAAATAAAACATAAAAACCAAGGAAGAAAAACAAGAAAACTCCCCTTTCTTCTCTCCCCTAATTTTTTATTCTTTCTTTTCAACCCGAAACAGAGCATGGCTCTGTTTCTTTTTCTTTCTCTCTTCTCTCACAAACAGAGCCTTCCCTTCTCCTCTTTTGAACCCGCCGGCCACCCCGCCGAGAGCCCCTTTCCTCCTCCTTTCTCCCCTATTTATAGATCGCCACAGCATGGAGAGGAGGAGAAACGGGCGAGCGTGATTTGTGGGGGTGGATCCGTGGAGATCGGATGCAGACGGAAGGAGACGCGGGCTGAGGCGGAGGAGATGGATGCTAATCTGGAAGCTTTGGAAGAGGAGGAGAACGTTGGATTCGGGCGCTGGGAGGAGGACGAACGGCTGGATATGATGCTTGGATCACGCTTGCAGTCGGACGGGAGCAGGAGGAGCCGATTATGGCCACGGTTGAGGCTGGAATTCCGGAAGAGGGTGGAGCTGCGCCGGTAATCTGCTGCTGTGGCTGGAAGAAGAGAAGATGGGAGGAGACGCGCTGAAGACGCTGGGACGGTGCGAGATCCGTGGGGCACTGCGGATCATTTGGAGGCTGCCGCAGGATGCTGTGACGAGGCGATGACCCGTGGGCTGGTGGGAGGAGCGGGCTGAGGCGGAGGAGGAGCGATCTTGGCGTGATCCGTGGACGGCTGGGAAATCGCTCGGGATCATTTGAGGAGCCGGGAGCGTGATCAACGGGAGGAAGAAGCTCTGTGGATCATTTGTGATGTGCGGAAGAGCTGGGATGCTAGGAGGACGCCGATCATGGGAGAGGCGGTCATCCGGGCTGAGAGAATGGCTGAGGGAGCGACGCGGACGACTTGAATCCGGAAGAGGAGAAGATGCTGGAACTTGCCCGGCATGCTCAAATGAAGAAGGAACGGGGACCACGAACGGCATGGATGCGGCTTCAGCTTGATTTGGGAAGGAGCTGGGACGTTGCTTTGATTGCGTTGATGGCATGGAGGATTTGGAAGGGATGCCACGGCTGCAGGTGCGGACGGTTGATGGTCTAGTGATGTTTTATTGGATGCAAGTTCGGATGAGACGTGGACGGCCGGGATTTCATGCATGCATGGCAGCTAGGGAATTTGTTGAGCTCGGGCTGCCGAGCATTGGGCTCAAATCCAATGTTATTGGATCTCTTGGATTCCTTGCACTCAAACACAATACAACATTAATTAATTAATTTTATCATTAAAGATTAACTATAATACTAATTAAGATGGTATGACGATTGCACTTTTGTGCTCTCATCACACCCCCCAACTAGCTTATTGCTAGTCTCTAGCAATTTAGTGCAAAAATGATAAAATAAGAGTACAAAAGTGTTATTTATTATATACTAAGATAAATACTCACTTTCGTAGAGCATTACGATTGCACTTAGCACATGCAACAAGCCGTTAAAGCCCCAGGTTACCCTAGTGGACGAGTGTTGTCTCGTGAGGGTTTGCAGTGAAGTTACCCACAAACTTCATTAGTCAGGGATTTCTAATTTTTAACTCGAAATTTGAACAGGTATTACTATATGAAACTAGAATTGCAAGGACAATAGAGACTTGTTGCTATCATATTTAAACAGACTCTAACTCAAGTTTCATTACACCCCATCTATCTGCTAACAAGTCAAGAATGTAGTGAGGTGCAAGATAGTATCATATAAATGAGTGGCTTTTACTTACTTCCAACATGATCACTCCAATTTTCAAGACTTTCTAGAGTTAAATGGTAATGAACACCCCGGATTTATTTATTTATTTATTTATTTATTTTTTCAGACTGAATGCTAAGAAGAATGACTTGTGCAATATCTAGCCTTATTAAGCTTTCTAGCTGACCTATGTAGCGAGTGTTAGGCTAATGACTCCCGATCCAGATGGCTCGGGGCACTAGGTGTAGAGACACCCTAACAGGCTTAATAACTCAAGTAAACTAGGCTTCAAGGCCAAATTAGTCACTCAGAGTTTAATCTCAATCATCCTCACCTTTTTACGCGAACACTCGCTGCTTGCCAGGCAAGAGGTCCGGTTACTCAGCGAGAAGACTTAAATTAAACTCATTATTTTATTTTATTTTATCTCTTTTTTTTTTTTTGATTAGGGTGTTCATCACACATATAACTTTAAATTATTCCGAAGATTAAAAGTATTCACATTAGCTGCAAGTTTGCATACCCCACTATTCATGTGCTTACATGTAGGTGCTAAATCATCTTGTATCATGTTAGCAGAAGATAGGTGGGACGAAAACTCAAGCTAAAACTGTTATCATATTTCTTAACTCAAAGCTATTGTCAAAGCAATTCCTAGTTTGTACAGCCAAAAAGATTAGAGTTTGAGTTAAAAATTTGAAATTCTTTTTTTTTGTTTAAATTTTTTTTTAATTGCCTAAAAAAATCAAAAATATTCTCACCCCCATACCTAAATCTAACATTGTCCTCAATGTTAAAGAAGATTTAAAGCAGTAATAGGATATAGGAGAAGTTACCTGATATGGGTGGATAAAGTGACAATTGGGACCAAAAATCCCCAAACCTGCATGTTAGTAATGTTGGGAACCCGCCCATGCCGCTGATATTTCAAAAATTTTCAGATGGCAGCGGAATCGGCATGCACGGGTTCGACGTTCATCGCATGAACGCTTGTTTCGAGACCTTTCGTAATTAGGTAAGAATTAAAACTTTTAGAACTAATAGGAAGATCAAATCTTCACCTTGCGCGGGTAGATGATCACCGCGAATCTGAATTCGTGGTTTTGGAAGAGGGTTCGTTTGAAGCCGTTCAAACGTCCGGCCTCTACGGGTATCCACACGAAGTAGAGAACCGATCAAAGCTTTCTTGTCTTCCCGGGGTGCTAGCTCCCTTGCAAAGACTCCTTTGATGGCTGATCTCTTCTCTTTCTTTCAACTCTTGAAAGTGCTTGAGAGGAGGAAGAAGAAGAAGGAACTCAAGGAAGAAGAACACAGCTTCTGCAGCCTTCTTTCTTTTCCCTGCGTTGGAAGAAGGATTGGAGGAAGAGGAAGGCGCCAACGCTTGGACCTTGCTCTTCCTTTGCTTGCGGCTGAACTAAGAGAGGAGAGGGGAGGGTGGCGGCAGCAAGAGGAGGATGGCTCCAATACCTAGGGCGCCGGCCTCATGGTGCTTCTTATAGCCATCAAGGGCTCCTCCAAAGTAGGAGCCCTAGATGGTTTTCCAAAGAAAGAAAGGGGGGGTGCGCCGGCCCCTCTCTCTCCTTCAATCCGCACCATCCAAGATGAGAGGGGCTGATGCCCCTCTTACTTGGTTAACCTAATCCTCTTCCAAAGAGGATTAGGTGCCTCTCTCATGGTTTAATCCTAATCTAATTAGGATTGGCCAAATTGGGTTCAATCTATACTAGTCCTAATCCAATTAGGACTTGAATGAACCATGACTCAATTGAACTCTTCAATCCTAATCCAATTAGGAGTCATGTTGATTCATTAGATTAATAATTAATTTAGACTTAAGGAATCCTAATCTAATTAGGATGTATTTAATTTTAGTCCTAATCCAATTAGGATTTCTAGGAATCCTACTCCAAGTAGGAATCCAATTTTAATTCAAAACTCCTAATCTCATTAGGATTTTAGGAATCCTATTCCAAGTAGGAATTCCAGTCCTACTCCAACTAGGATTCCCAGCCCTAATCCAATTAGGACTCTAGGAATCCTACCCGAAGTAGGATTTGTGTTTAAGTCTAATTAATTAATTCCCTTTGTTCTTCTTCAACTTCTTTATCAATCAAATTGATTTCTTGTGATTCCTAATCACGATTTCAACCATCGGATCGGTCAATACTTCTAGTGTGTGTGACCCCATAGGTTCTATTCTGACTGGTAGTGAGATATATTGTGATCTCTATCACTATATCATTGAAAACTCCTTTCAATGGGTTGGAACGATTCCAACTCAACTCATTAGGGTTTATCGATCATCAAGATAATCCCTATGAGTCCCACCATCCACCAGTGACACCTAGCAGCATGTAGTGGCTACCCAGCAGAATGGAATGATGAACCTCTAGGTGCAGTTAACATGTGATACAGTCCTACTATCGTGGATCCCTACAGGACGGAGGTCATGGACAACTCGTCAAACCCCATCGTCTGTCATATGTCAAGATTTATTCGACTCGAGTTCGATAGTGAAAAAACTCTTTCTCCACTGTGCATACTGCCCCGGCCGAGGTCTTACGAACTCAGTCTTATAAATCACATAGGATCTCTCCTTATCTATCAAGGTCGATAGATTCCATATAGGTGCATACCCTACTCCTACAGTGAACTTACTGCAGCCAATCTACACTGCATGGACCCATATGGCTAGAGACCATGTATGTGTGCAGTCAAACTACAATAACCTCACTGTGAGTAGCCGAAGCGCCGCAGGTCAAAGGACCAGTCACACTACTGCAACATCAAGCAAGTCACTGACGAGTGGATAGACATCCAAGTGACTTCTTGTATTGGTCACGCTCAGTACCCTTGTTCTCTAACAAGCACCTGCACTATCACTTCAGTGTCCCTACACTGTGGACTCAAGTCTCGTCCATCCAGAAGGAGAGTGATCTGTGCACTGATCGGATCGATCACCGTCCTCGTGATGATCCTTTGATCAGGAGCATTTAGAAATTAATCACCAATGATACATGGCTCAAATTCTCAACTCTTGAGAATATGTATCATCATCTTATTAATTTCTTGGACGATTCATAGACACATAAACAATATGAATGAAAAAGATGCCTTTTATTTATTCAATAATAAATAGTCAAGTACAAAATTATGTCCCTAGAATCAACAATGTGTCAGCCAAATTGGCTTCTAGGGCATACATCTAACAATCTCCCACTTGCACTAAAGCCAATTGGTCATATATCTTAGGCCCATCTTCTCAAGGTGGGCTTCAGTCTTTTGCTGACTCAGCTGCTTAGTGAAAGGGTCTGCCACGTTATCCGCGGAGTCTACTCTCTGCACCTCTACATATTTCTTCTCCACATAGTCGCGTATGAGGTGAAAGCGCCGCTCTATATGCTTAGACTTCTGATGAGACCTTGGCTCCTTAGCAAGGGCTATGGCGCCATTGTTATCGCAGTAGAGTGTTATGGCATCTGATGTCATCACATCCAGCTCTGCAATGAATTTCTTGAACCAGAAGCCTTCCTTAGCAGCTTCAGAGGCGGCGATGTATTCGGCTTCCATAGTCGAATCAGCAATGATCGGTTGTTTAGAACTCTTCCAATTCACCGTACCACCATTGCACAAGAACACGTATCCAGATGTTGACTTCCTGTCATCGACATCAGTCATGAAGTCTGAATCTGTGTACCCTTCTACCTTTAACTCTGATGATCCTCCAAAAACCAAGAATAAATCTTTAGTTCTTCTCAAGTACTTAAGAATATTCTTCACAGCTGTCCAGTGTTCTTCACCTGGATTCGACTGATATCTGCTTGTGACACTCACAGCAAGAGCTATATCAGGTCGTGTACATAGCATGGCATACATGAGGCTTCCTATTGCCGATGCATAAGGAATCTTGCTCATGCGTTGAATCTCCTCAGGTGTGTTGGGGCACATCTTCTTGGAGAGATGAATTCCATGCCTTAGGGGTAAGAGACCCCTCTTGGAGTTTTCCATGCTGAACCTCTTCAGCACCTCCTCTATGTACATTTTCTGTGACAGGCCAAGCATCCTTTTAGATCTATCTCTATAGACCTTTATTCCCAAAATATAGGATGCTTCCCCAAGGTCTTTCATGGAGAATTCTTTTGACAACCAGACCTTGACCGAGGTTAGCATGGGAACATCATTCCCAATCAGGAGAATGTCATCTACGTACAGTACGAGAAAAACGACAGCACTCCCACTAACCTTTTTATAAACACATAGTTCCTCCTCGTTTTTGATGAAATCAAACGTTTTGATTGCATCATCGAAACGAGTGTTCCAACTCCGAGAGGCTTGCTTTAGTCCATAGATGGATCTTTGCAGCTTGCAGACCTTGTGATCTCCATCACTGGAAGTGAAACCCAAAGGCTGTTCCATATAGATATCTTCATCAAGATATCCATTCAGGAAAGCAGTTTTCACATCCATCTGCCAGATTTCATAATCATGAAATGCTGCAATGGCAAGCAATGTTCGGATGGATTTTAGCATGGCTACAGGTGAAAAGGTCTCCTGATAGTCAATGCCTTCGCGCTGACTATACCCTTTCGCCACAAGCCTTGCCTTATAGGTCTCTACCTTTCCATCCGAACCTATCTTCCTTTTGTAGATCCATTTGCATCCAATAGGTACAATACCTTCTGGTGGATCTACTAAGGTCCAGACTTGGTTGGAATGCATGGAGTCTATCTCTGACTTCATAGCTTCCAGCCATTTCTCGGAATCGATATCAGATATCGCCTCGTTGTATGTTTTGGGATTCTGTATGTGATCCCTATCTCCCACTAGGAACATTTCCTCAGTATCCTCTTCAAGTATACCTAAGTATCTATCGGGAGGATGGGAGACTCTACTAGATCTACGAGGTGGTTGAGGGACATCGTGTACTGGCTCCTTATGAATAGGTTCTATAGGATCCATGACTCGTTGCTTTTCAGAGACTTTCTCTTCAAGCTCAATTTTCCTCCCACTGCCTCTATCAAGGATAAACTGATTTTCCAAGAAGATGGCATGACGGCTCACAAACACATTGTGATCCTCTGAGACGTAAAAATTGTATCCTAATGACTCTTTAGGATATCCTATAAAACGAGCACTTATGGTCCTAGCCTCTAACTTGTCCGCCTGTAGTCGCTTGACGTGGGCCGGACATCCCCAAATCTTGAGATGACCCAGACTTGGTTTCTTACCATGCCATATCTCATACGGTGTGGTAGGAACGGATTTAGAGGGAACTCTATTCAATAAATAAATCGCTGTGAGTAAGGCATCTCCCCAAAGGAACATAGGTAAATCAGTGAAGCTCATCATGGACCTGACCATATCCAATAGGGTCCGATTTCTCCTCTCTGACACCCCGTTGAGTTGAGGTGTTCCCGGAGGTGTCCATTGTGAGACTATGCCGTTTTCTTTGAGATAGTCCCGGAATTCCCCACTAAGGTATTCTCCTCCTCGATCTGATCGAAGAGCCTTAAGAGGTTTTCCAGTTTGTTTTTCTACTTCATTCTTGAACTCTTTGAACTTTTCAAAGGATTCAGACTTGTGTCTCATAAGATACACATACCCATACCGTGAATAATCATCGGTAAAGGTAATGAAGTAAGAATAACGTCCCCTGGCTAGCACATCGAATGGGCCACATACATCTGTATGTACTAGGGTAAGTATTTCAGTGGTCCTCTCCCCATGTCCTACAAAGGGTAGTCTGGCCATCTTTCCTTGAAGACAGGACTCGCAAACTGGATATGACTCGGAAGTCAATGAGCCTAAGAGCCCATCTTTATCCATTTTGTTCATTCTATCTTCTCCAATATGGCCAAGTCTGAGGTGCCACAAATATCTTTGGTTTATCTCATCTCTGGATCTTTTGGATCCTTTGGCACTCACATCTTGCTCGGTAACATTTACAGATACATCCATATGTAAATGATAGAGACTGTCAATCATAAAACCACGTGCTACTATTTTATTTCTCAAATAAATAGAACAGCAGTCTTTGTCAAATGTAAAAACATGACCTTCCTGTGCTAGACATGAAACAGAAATCAAATTTCTGCTAGCAACAGGTACATAATAGCAGTCTCTAAGTATTAAACTAAATCCAGACGGTAGTCGCAGATGGTAGGTGCCCACAGCCACAGCAGCAACTTTTGCCCCGTTGCCAACCCGAAGGGTTACCGCACCTTCCGCCAGCCTTCTACTTTCCTTTAGACCCTGCATGGTAGTGCACAAATGAGCACTAGAACCAGAATCTATAACCCAACTAGAAGTAGAAGAAACCGTTAGATTAGTTTCAATTATGAGCAAGTCTATACCTTCTGAAGGTGTGTCACCTTTCTTGTTCTTTAGGCTCTCGAGGTATGAAGGACAGTTTCTCTTCCAGTGGCCTTCGACATTGCAGTGGAAACATTTTTCTTTGTCGTTAGCCTTTTTCTTTTGAACTTCCTTCTTTGGCTTCTTGTCTTTCTTCTGCTTCTTAGCAGGCTTCTTTTTCTTCCAAGTAGACTTTCTCTTGGAACCAGAAGTCAACTCAGCAGCAAGGACATTGCCCCTTGAACCTTTCAAGGCTCCCTCAGCAGTTACCAACATGTTGATTAGTTCAGTCTTAGTGCATTCAATCTTATTCATGTGGTAGTTTACTATAAACTGACCAAATGAATCAGGAAGTGACTGTAGGATCAAATCCACTTGTAATTCCTTGTGCATGTCCATACCGAGCTTCTCAAGCTCCTCTAGGTCCTTGATCATGGTCAGACCGTGATCATGAACAGACTGCCCTTCGCGCATCTTCGCTTTGAAAAGCCTCTTGGACACTTCAAAACGAGCTGTGCGACTCTGCTCACCATACAACTCTTGTAGGTGTGCCAGTATGTCCCTAGCAGTCTTTATATTTTCATGCTGGCATTGGAGTTCATTAGACATAGATGCCATCATATAGCATTTTACTCTAATGTCATCATCCAATCACTTTTTATGCATCTCACGCTGAACATCAGTGGGACGTGCTGGTAATGTGGGGATATCTGAATCGAGTATATAGCCTATCTTCTCACAGTCCAAAACTATTTTGAGATTTCTAAGCCAGTCCTTGTAATTGGTTCCGGTCAGTCGGTTGATCTCAAGAATACGGGTCAAAGGGTTTGAAGCCGACATTGTATCTGCAGAGAGTAAAGATTCTAGTTAGACTCTTGTACTTGATCCTAATCTGTCCTAAGGTCTTTTAGAACAAATGTAACTCCCACTATTTTCTCGAATTCCTCACACTCCCCTGGTAGGAAAACGGAAATCCTACGCGACTAGGGTTTCTAGTGGGTACTGCGGTCCCACCGATTTACATGCCACCTCACCTAACAGTTATTGGTGACACATAGATGGATGAGTGTACAACTCTTGTACAATGCTTCTTAAGCATGTTGCAGTGTAACTTGGTCTCTAAGCCATGAAGACCTCACCTAACAGTTATTGGTCCCATTTCTTAGTTAAGTCAGACCCACCGTATAACCGTAGGAATAAAGTCGTCATTGGGTCCTCACCTAACAGTTATTGGTGCCCAACCCCACCTTTACCCTACAACATCTCATGTCTATAGAGAGGTCCAGCCCCCCGATGCAACTTGACCACTGTGTCCAGCCGAGACAAATCAACATCAGAAAGGCCTTAGCAGCTCTACTACAGTGGAAGACCTATTGACTTAATATTGGTTAATCAGGTCTTAGTGTTTGCAACTTGAGCCCTTCATAAGAGGTAATCGAACAATTGGCCAGGTAAGCAGGTGGGAGGCTCCCCTTACTCAGAGAGTAAGGTCCTAATTAAGTAACCACCTTTCATGCTTTCCTAGACACCAATTAGATCAATTAATCTAATATGACTTGCTCATGTCGGTTCACTCTCGACTTGATTGAGGAGGTTTTGATTTAGGTCTCAATTGGGTTTGCTACATCACATGTAAGCCTATCTACCCGACTCTCATTCACATCACATGCAAACGGTGCATTGCAGGCAGTTATAATCGCAGCATCAAATTAAAGCTAAACTTTAAATAGGTGATGATCATGGATTCTAATTAGGTCGTATTACAAGCACATGCACATCAATCGATCAAGTGGTCTTCAACTCTTGAATTGGTTCTAAGCCTCCTTGATTCGATCCTTGATCAACTCTTGATCCCATCGCCATCAACCGCTTAGATCACCTTTCATCTCATGCCTTTGCTTCAACTTGATCGTTGATGTACATCACATCACAGAAATACAACCAGATGTAAAATAAAAATAAAAATAATTTACATCTCCTTTTAGGAGGCACGCAGGCCTCTCAAAACATCAAATAAGATGCATGCAAGCATCTGAAAAATTACATGACATCGCAGATCACATCGCAGGTCATTACATTTGATACCAAAAGGGGTTGAATCCTATGATCATCACCGTATGCTACAATTATAATTTTCAGATCTGAAACTTAACTGATTATATCATGACATAGGTCGCTGATCATGCTAATCATGATTCTAAACTTTGTAATCCCATTAACAATGCAATTAGAATCATCTTTTTATCACATAAAAATCAGCATGTAAAAATCAGTACCCCTGAAAAATCTGCATGCAGAATTTTTCAGCATGCATGATCATTTAATTTTCAGATCTAATATGCCTTTAGATATTTAATTCTTACCTTAATCTACGAAACCTAGGCTCTGATACCACTGTTGGGAACCCGCCCATGCCGCTGATATTTCAAAAATTTTCAGATGGCAGCGGAATCGGCATGCACGGGTTCGACGTTCATCGCATGAACGCTTGTTTCGAGACCTTTCGTAATTAGGTAAGAATTAAAACTTTTAGAACTAATAGGAAGATCAAATCTTCACCTTGCGCGGGTAGATGATCACCGCGAATCTGAATTCGTGGTTTTGGAAGAGGGTTCGTTTGAAGCCGTTCAAACGTCCGGCCTCTACGGGTATCCACACGAAGTAGAGAACCGATCAAAGCTTTCTTGTCTTCCCGGGGTGCTAGCTCCCTTGCAAAGACTCCTTTGATGGCTGATCTCTTCTCTTTCTTTCAACTCTTGAAAGTGCTTGAGAGGAGGAAGAAGAAGAAGGAACTCAAGGAAGAAGAACACAGCTTCTGCAGCCTTCTTTCTTTTCCCTGCGTTGGAAGAAGGATTGGAGGAAGAGGAAGGCGCCAACGCTTGGACCTTGCTCTTCCTTTGCTTGCGGCTGAACTAAGAGAGGAGAGGGGAGGGTGGCGGCAGCAAGAGGAGGATGGCTCCAATACCTAGGGCGCCGGCCTCATGGTGCTTCTTATAGCCATCAAGGGCTCCTCCAAAGTAGGAGCCCTAGATGGTTTTCCAAAGAAAGAAAGGGGGGGTGCGCCGGCCCCTCTCTCTCCTTCAATCCGCACCATCCAAGATGAGAGGGGCTGATGCCCCTCTTACTTGGTTAACCTAATCCTCTTCCAAAGAGGATTAGGTGCCTCTCTCATGGTTTAATCCTAATCTAATTAGGATTGGCCAAATTGGGTTCAATCTATACTAGTCCTAATCCAATTAGGACTTGAATGAACCATGACTCAATTGAACTCTTCAATCCTAATCCAATTAGGAGTCATGTTGATTCATTAGATTAATAATTAATTTAGACTTAAGGAATCCTAATCTAATTAGGATGTATTTAATTTTAGTCCTAATCCAATTAGGATTTCTAGGAATCCTACTCCAAGTAGGAATCCAATTTTAATTCAAAACTCCTAATCTCATTAGGATTTTAGGAATCCTATTCCAAGTAGGAATTCCAGTCCTACTCCAACTAGGATTCCCAGCCCTAATCCAATTAGGACTCTAGGAATCCTACCCGAAGTAGGATTTGTGTTTAAGTCTAATTAATTAATTCCCTTTGTTCTTCTTCAACTTCTTTATCAATCAAATTGATTTCTTGTGATTCCTAATCACGATTTCAACCATCGGATCGGTCAATACTTCTAGTGTGTGTGACCCCATAGGTTCTATTCTGACTGGTAGTGAGATATATTGTGATCTCTATCACTATATCATTGAAAACTCCTTTCAATGGGTTGGAACGATTCCAACTCAACTCATTAGGGTTTATCGATCATCAAGATAATCCCTATGAGTCCCACCATCCACCAGTGACACCTAGCAGCATGTAGTGGCTACCCAGCAGAATGGAATGATGAACCTCTAGGTGCAGTTAACATGTGATACAGTCCTACTATCGTGGATCCCTACAGGACGGAGGTCATGGACAACTCGTCAAACCCCATCGTCTGTCATATGTCAAGATTTATTCGACTCGAGTTCGATAGTGAAAAAACTCTTTCTCCACTGTGCATACTGCCCCGGCCGAGGTCTTATGAACTCAGTCTTATAAATCACATAGGATCTCTCCTTATCTATCAAGGTCGATAGATTCCATATAGGTGCATACCCTACTCCTACAGTGAACTTACTGCAGCCAATCTACACTGCATGGACCCATATGGCTAGAGACCATGTATGTGTGCAGTCAAACTACAATAACCTCACTGTGAGTAGCCGAAGCGCCGCAGGTCAAAGGACCAGTCACACTACTGCAACATCAAGCAAGTCACTGACGAGTGGATAGACATCCAAGTGACTTCTTGTATTGGTCACGCTCAGTACCCTTGTTCTCTAACAAGCACCTGCACTATCACTTCAGTGTCCCTACACTGTGGACTCAAGTCTCGTCCATCCAGAAGGAGAGTGATCTGTGCACTGATCGGATCGATCACCGTCCTCGTGATGATCCTTTGATCAGGAGCATTTAGAAATTAATCACCAATGATACATGGCTCAAATTCTTAACTCTTGAGAATATGTATCATCATCTTATTAATTTCTTGGATGATTCATAGACACATAAACAATATGAATGAAAAAGATGCCTTTTATTTATTCAATAATAAATAGTCAAGTACAAAATTATGTCCCTAGAATCAACAATGTGTCAGCCAAATTGGCTTCTAGGGCATACATCTAACAAGTAATGTATTGAATTTTTTTTTTTTTTGAAAATTACATGTTGGGTTGCCTTCCAAGAGCGCTAAGTTTTATGTCTTCAGCCAGACAAAATGTAAATCCTCCTTTTTTTTCAACCATTATCTAAGAATGGTTTTGGAAGAGTCCGATGAAGAACAGTCGGCTGATGACAATCTATGCTCATAAGGAGAACAGAACTAAGGGGCGCATGCTTGACCCCTTCCCCGGAATGAGCAAGGTAAGCTTCTAAAGGATCCTTATTATAAGTTTGTAAGAAAGTCTCCTGAACCAGACTTTCAATCATGTCAACTTCATTGATTTCTTTGTCGTCTGGTGGTTGTTTACTTATGTTAAAGACATTAAGCTTGACTTTCATGTTGCCAAAAGATAACTTCAGCACCCATTTCGACAATTGATCACAGCATTTGCTGTGGCTAAGAAAGGTCTACCTAAAATTATAGGTGTGTGACTGTCTGGATGTATTGCAGGTTCAGTCTCAAGGATAACGAAGTCCACAGGATAGTAAAACTCGTTTACTTTCACTATTACATCCTCTACAATCCCCTTAGGGTACTTCACTGTCCTATCTGCTAAGGAAAGGGTAATATTTGTAGGCTTTAATTCCCCCAAACCTAACTTTTGGTACACATAGTAGGGAAGTAGGTTCACACTGGCTCCTAAATCTAATAAAGCTCTCTGGATGATCGTCTCTCCTATTTTTATTTCAATGGTTGGGCAACCAGGGTCTTTGAATTTCGGGGCAATCTGTTGTTGAATGAGAGATGAGGCTTGTGCAGCCATAACAGCTTGCCTAGGAATGCTGGTTTTTCTTTTGACCGTGGTGAGGTCTTTCAAGAATTTTGTATAGGAGGGAATTTGTCTTATGGCATCGAGAAAAGGTATATTTATCCGAACAGTTTTAAAGACTTCCATGATTTCATCAAAGTTAGATTGTTTCTTGGAGTCCTGAAGTCTACTAGGGAAGGGAACCTTGGGTTTGTATGTTTCTATAGGTTCTTTCCTTTTTTCTGGTTTGTCCTGTTCTTGACCTCTCTTCTGAA
Source organism: Phoenix dactylifera (assembly GCF_009389715.1). NCBI lineage: Eukaryota > Viridiplantae > Streptophyta > Magnoliopsida > Arecales > Arecaceae > Phoenix > Phoenix dactylifera. Next base: position 300,791 of record NW_024067785.1, on the reverse strand, counting down.
TCGGGTTCTTATCGAATTCATTTTTATTTTCTTTTTCATGTTCAGGAAGTTGGACTTTATTGTCCACTTGCTTGCCAGACCTTAGAGTGGTAATTGCCTGGACTTCATAGGTCGGATTTCCATTGATTTGATACTGACCTCTTTGATCTTGATTTTGTTGTCTACTAGGATTAGGCACTAGTTGACTAGGTAGTTCACCTTTCTTTCTATCCCCTAGAGAGTTTGCTATTTGGCTTAGACTAACCTCAAGTTTTGCAATTGCTTGCGCATGGAATTGGTTAGTCTGGGCTTGGGCTGTATTGGTTTGTTGTTGTTGCTTGATAAAATCTTGTTGTTGTTTCATCATATTAGCCATCATGGTTTCTAATGGTGAAGATTGCTGTGGAATAGGAGCATTATAGGGAGGTACAGATGGAACCAAAGATTGGTTCATTTGTGGTGGCCCTATCCTGGAAAAGTTGTTCTGAAAACCTGGTGGACCACCTTGATGCTGAATAGGTTCGTTCTGCTTATATGAGAAATTTGGGTGGAACCTATTATCAGGGTGGTAAACTGGGCTGAACGAATTGGGAGTGGGCTTCTTAAAGGCACTATATGAATTTAGAGCATTTGCTTGCTCGGCCTTTATGGTGGGCAGATTAGGGCAGCACTCCACTAGATGCTCTGGACTGTTACACAAGACACACAAACTATATGACTCATGATTCACTTTCATGACGGGATTTGACTCTTTATATGACCCTGAACTAGTGGACACAGTAAAAGCATCAAACTTTTTACCTAAATTGTTT